>NC_070585.1:20105123-20409728 GCF_027409825.1 Scomber japonicus | reverse complement strand
CTGTTACGAACGAGTATAGTCTGCGGGCCTAGTGGTTTGGGTGCCTCTCCCACTTCATTCAGTGAAATTATTAAATAAATGCCGGGACACCGGAGAGCTGTGACGTAGCCGTTACGCTGTCTCTACCTCCCAGGGACTCAGTTCATGTGATGTGCACAGGAACAGTAGCACAGCACAGCACACAGTGATGCAAGGAGGAAATATAGAAGTGGGTAGAAGGATGACCTCAAGTCAGTACAATTGGAAATAATTATGAATTTAAACAAAATGAGGCCTATTTCGAAAAGACAATACACTTATTGCCTTATCCTCCTTAAATGTCTGTCACTTTGATCGCCTGTTACTTGTCATGAAGGGTATTTCATTTTCATTTTCTTTGGGCTTTCCCTACTGCGTCCCTGACATGAGCACGCCATCTCTAGTATTGATGAAGATTTATTCTGTAATATAATCTCATTCTTCTTTTCACAGACATCAGGGGTTGTGGTAGAATTTTGACTGAAATACAGAATTTCAAATTTCAAATATAATTAACAAATGAAGTGAAAAAAGAGGCTGGAGGGGAAAAAAGGCTTTTTATTCAGCATATCCTTTTGCTTCTGGTGTACTAATGAAAGCGAAGAGACAGAAAGGGGACGCTTAATGACGTGTTATTACACAACTGCACATGCGCAGTGAATTGTTAATTAGACAATTTATGTGAGAAAATATATTAAGTATTTTTCAAATAAAAAAGACATCCATTAGCTCAGGACTATAAAATTATTATTTAACAGACTATTAAACTTTTATTTATGAGTTCAGCTCATGATTGTCCGCCCCATCAGTCTGTGTGCAGGAGGGACAGCTCAGCTGTGGGCAATTTTGTACAAAAAGATAAATTAGCATCTTGATAGCAATGATTCATTCTATGAACTGCAGTCAAACACATCTTTGTGTTTGGCCTAGCAGGCTTATTACGGATTTATAACGCCAGCCTTGTTGATTTAGTCTGCAGACTCACTGCCTCACTTGTTGCAATCAGGACGCACTAAAGTTGTTGCAGCTAGTTTGAACTCAGAGGACTTAGACACTTTTAGATGATATAAACATTTTATTGCAAATTATTACAGAATTGTGGAAACATTAATAACGGCTGATGAGGCCTGGAAAGTGTCTCACTGATCAAGGTCATCTGGAGACCTGATAGTGATTTCACAGTGTGGACAATAGAGTGTGTATGTATGTATATTCAGGTTCACGTTGTATACATAATTGTTAGATATGGAGTGCACTCAGTTGACATAGTAGCCATGAGTACTCACTTATATAGCAAAGGATAGCATGCACGGGCCTGTAAGCATATTCGTAACACGCCGTCATTTCTTTTTTCCCTGCACGTTTAGGTGAAAAACCATTTAAATGTGAGTTCGAGGGCTGCAACCGGAGGTTTGCGAACAGCAGCGACAGAAAGAAGCATTCTCACGTGCACTCCAGTGATAAACCCTACATGTGCAAGGTCAGGGGCTGCGACAAGTGTTACACCCACCCAAGCTCCCTGCGAAAGCATATGAAGCTCCACTGCAACAAGGCCCAAGTCGCCAAGAGCAGCGACGCGCGTCCTGGTGACGGGGGTCACATTGCGGAGACCAGGTCAACCCGAGTCCCGGATGGAGGCCCGATCAGCCCCCCACAACCCCCCACCTCCACCCAAGACGTCCCCATGTCCCCAGAGAGTCGAGACGAGTCGACCCCGAGGTCACGTTTCCATCACACATTTGACAGCAGTTTGGACTACTCCCCACATAGGTCACAGCCCCTATTGGACCCTTTGTTACTACAGAGAGGCAGCTACAGGTCCCAGTCCTCCCAGTACCCCTGTGGCCAGACAGGTCACACTTTTGCCCAGAGCTCGAGGACTTTCCCCTCCACATCTCCCTTTCAGAAAAGTATTGTGAATGGATGGTACACATGCCACAGCGGCGTGGACTCTTTCCCACCAAAGCAGTGTAATAACATTTCGTCTCTCTGAATTCTAGTTGGGACCCAATTTTAGGGGCTTATTTTTCATGTTATAGCCTAAGCTGTATCACTATTACTATCTGTTTGTTTGTGAATGAAATATTTAGTGACACGTTCTGAGTCATCCTATATTGGAAATCTCGCATTGCGAAGTGTGGCGAGCTTTATGTTGTCTTGAGGCCTGTTTGGTCGGGTTTGGCTCTTAGCTGCATCTCCCCACAGTATATTATATATAGGAACTTTTACAAAGTGTATATGCCTAATTGTTCGCCGTGTTACATAATTATTAAAGCTATCTATCTTACGAGAAAAAAATGACAAAGGATTTTATGGAAATCTGCGTGTTTGGTCCTCTGAATTTATAGGCTATTACTGGAAAGTAAAAGGAAAAGTATTGCTGAATGTAGCCCTACGTATAGGGGTCATTGTTGAATGTAAAATAGGTGTAATGTATGTCGGGAAAGTATAGAAACATTATTCATGTCTTTATGTATGTCGCAAGATGAAATAAATGTCTGAAAGACCTTTTCTCAAGTTTAATTTTGGGACCTAACAAGCCTGCATTATGGGCCTGAAGCACCATTTGTCTGTAATTAAAATACTGCGAGGCTCAGTAGGTTTTTACTCCTTAAAGTTCCTTTTTCGCCTTCTTTTCATTACACATTCGTACTCTTGTTTGTATTATATGTATATTTCACATTTCTGTGCAAAGTAAGACCAGTGTGAGCATAAACCACAGTGTTCGTGATACTATTAAAAACGTTTAATTAGCATAGGCCTACAGTTCTGTAGCCTACATAAGGCCACTGTATAATTAATTATGTATTCTATATTTTATTAAAGTGTCTATATTCTCTTTGATCAGGCGTGTGTGGTTAAACCCAATCAATGAATTTTCATAGAGAACTCAAACTTTTTTCATTTTTATAATTTCCAGTAGCCAACGCCATGTTTGTGCAGCGGCTTGGATACGCTCATATCCTCCAGTGTTTTTAGTCCCGTGTCAGCTCTTAAAAAGGCCTTAATGTACACAACTGACCTGACTGAGGTAAATATGCTGTGAATGAACAGTGACATTGCAGACCGGCTAAAATCTAGTGGTCACTTTAGTCCGGCGGCATGTTTTCCGTCAAAGAGCCCTTGTTTTTCTGTCAGACTTAAGTTCAGTTAACTGCGCTATGACTGTGTGAGTTTTTGGGGTACAGGTGTTTTTGCCGCCATAATGGCCGGGGTCACGCACAAACACTTTCCTAACCCTAACCCAAGAAGGCAAGTCTTCATATTGCCTTCGGCTTCCACTTGAAGTCCACTTTGCTGAATTTATATCGAATTAATCCATTTTATTCTCTCTCTCTCTCTCTCTCTCTCTCTCTCTCTCTCTCTCTCTCTCTCTCTCTCTGTCTCTCTCCCCCCCCCCCCTCTCTCTCTCTCACACACACACACACACACACACACACACTCACTCACTCACTCACTCACTCACACACTTTAAAATGTTTTACCTTGAATGTAAACACAATGCAGACCCAATTATAACCCAATAGCCTTAAAATATGGCATTGACCAAGTACTCATAACTAAACTGTCCATTCATCATTATTTATTCATAAAATTGACTGTATTACATTCATAGAATATGAGCTCCTCACTTTGAGTCTTAATATATAATTTTACTGGATTGTACTTTTCCAAATCGCAGTACCTCTCAGATATGTGCTGTTTTGTGTCATTTGGCTTGTGATAAATTTGAAAAAGTTGGCGGGGAAAAAGCAAAAAAACCCAAAACAAAGCAAAACAAAAAAAGCAAATGTTCTGTTTTTGATGCACACACTAGTTATAGTAAAATGTTTGCTTCACTTCATCCAAGGTATGGTTTTGCTGACATATTTGCTCACGTCTGCTTGTTTTTTGTACCTTCTAGAATGTAAATTTCTACAACAACTAAAAAAACAACACCTCATTATTTAGAAAAATATGCTAAAATTTCTGTTTGAAGCTTTCCGGGCAAAGCTTGAATTCAATGCCACTGCTAGTGCTGGTGCAGAGTCTATATTCATCTCAGAACACTTATTATTATCGTATAGCTCATTCTTAGTTTACCTTGTTTCCTTTGTCAAAGATTACACCTGCCAGTAAGAGTATTATTTCCTACTTAAAAGACAGAGTGTTTCGAAACTGAGGGATGATGCTAAGGTACAGTTAGGACATTTAATGATGTGTAAAAATGATGTACACAGTACATTTCTGTCTTTACACTCTTTAGCAAAGTACTGCAACAGCTTGATTATCGTGGAGGTCAGACAGGTCACAATTATGATGAATAAGGTAATGAAACTAAAATCTCCGCTCCACTGCCAGTAGCAAAGCTTTATACTCTGTACCTGTACATATGGACGTCAGCATTTTATATATTTAAACATGCGATAGATGACTGTCATTATATACACTCATTGGCTTCATACGTATCAAAAGAAAATCAGGTCAAAAGTGCACCAATTTTACATTTCTTTGAAATTTATGCTTACAGTGATCTGACAGTTAACTAGCTGTTAAAAAGATGTCCTTTATTCAAGTGAGAGGATTTAGTGGAGGGGTAGTTGTCAGAGTGACCACAATAATGCATGGGGTGAATGCTTCAAAAATTAGAGTGTTTTCCTTGCAATGTCTGTATTAGGACACTTTAGGTTCATTAAAAGTTCACAAGAGTTTATTTACAACGCTGTAATTTGGGTGCCTATTATGACCATCCATATTAAAACTTTTTGTAAGACGACTGTGGCATATAGGCCACTCATTATTTTTGTTGCAAGATTTGCCATTCCATACAAAAGATATGTAAAATACATAACACTGTTTTCATATTTCTATGAGCAACATGTAAGTGCTTACTTTATATCTACTCACTATAATTGTTCTCGAGATGCTACAAAGATATGATGAACTGCTTTATTCATCCAAAGTTGCTGTGTGCTGGTTAAAAGTGTATGTTGCACATGATGATACTCATGGGGATACATCTTTAGGGAGTCAGAATTTTTTTGATGATGCGTTCTGCAAGTCCCTCTTGAGTTTGACTGCAGTTCATTTTTGTTTCTAGCTTTTCATGAGGCATCTTTCTCAAAATCATCTACAAGTTTCTGTATCTGTAATTCAATTTTGAAGTTTGTTTGACCTACAAATCACAGCTTTTTAAAAAAGTGTTTGTTCAGCTAATGATTAGTGAATATACACCTGGGTAAGTACCACTGCATCAATACTAAAGCTGACAAGGAGAATCACTTATAATATAGTTAAAGGTTTTGTGATAGGTAGTGATGCTATGGTCAGAGATATATCTTTTTAAGCTGCTGATGCATTGCAACGTGTGTCTTTCTTTATGGAAAATTGAGGTAAACAGTGTTGGCTTTGATCAGTGTACTTTAATAATATGATGACTGATATTTATGTGCTCACATTCTCTTGTGTTGTCAATAACTTGCATCAAATGCTTTTGGTGTAATTACTGCTCAGTTTTTGAATAATCTGAAGATATTTTTTATTTCTATCTTAGAGCTCATTTTATAAACCCCAACAATTGCCACATGCTTCTCATTTAATAGTAATTCTCTAGTAAATCTCCAGAGAAAAAAACATAATGTAGGTTATCAAACATGTATTATTTCTGTTCAAAAAAGCCTTTGTATTTGTATGAGGAACGTGTTTTCTGTTTGTTGTGTGAGGACATGTATAAAGCCAAAAAGCAGAAAACTAAATGGAGATTTTCTCTGACTACAGTATGTAAGCTTTTGATCAAGCTGTGGTAATATTCCATAATCATTGAACCCTGCCACACCCTTCCCCCCAGTCATCACAACTGATTAGGCCTTTGCTTCCCAGTTTGCCACTTGTCGGCCGCCATCTTTACTCTTGCACTCTCTGCCTAGCAACAAGCGGCAGGCGCCATTTTGGACAGGGTATACAGGGTATACATCAATTTAATGTAAATAAATCCATTTCACCTTGGAATCCATTGAATTGCCATTTTTCACGCCTGGGTTGCTGTTATGCCATACTTGGGTTGAGCCCCAGCTGTGTACCAGGAGGAGGGCTGCTTTGTCACTCCAGGTCTTTGGTTTTATGCATCATCATAACCATGACATCTTGCATAACTTACGCTGTGCGAGTTCCATATCTTCTCCAAGTAAGGTTTGAGCACTCGGCTCAGGCTGGAGAGATTGTGTCAGCGTTGACTCTGACTGGCAGTAGTGACGAGCCTGACCAAGTGTTATTTTAATTGGATCTCTGGCTTTTCCCCCATCCTTCCGCAGGTCAGGCCAGCGGTGCTGTTGCTCCCCAACTTGCCTTCTTTTCATCCAGCCCTCTATGCCCCCACCCCTTTTTTGCCAGGTCCTCTTGTTCCTCTGTCTCATCTATCTCTATCCCTGCAGCTCCTGGCTATCTTCATCCTCTATGGCTCCTTTATGATGGCCCCCCTAATCTCTGCCATTGTGGTTCCATGGTAAGTAGGTGTCCTCCGCCAGATTCTCCCCCAAACATGCATGGGACATGACTCATATATCTGCTTTTCTCTGTATACTGTCCCTCTTTCCATGGATAATTGTAACCCCGCATGGCAAACTGGATGCAGCTGTACCACTGCTTTAATTTTTTTTAATTCACACTCTGTTTCCAGTTGGAGCATGGTAGCTGCTGGAAGGGGTTGGCATCCAAGCATCTCTGATGCTAACAATGCATAATGAGGTCAAATGTAAATGTAACGTAAGTATATCAAATATTGAATAGTATATAATACAGCTATCAATAAGATGAAACAATGCAAGAAAATTAATATGTTACTTGTTCTTTTTTGAGAACATTAGTGCAGTAATCTGTTTTGTGTCTTAATTTGACAGCTTGACAATTAATATGCTTTTAAAGACCATCAGAAGAAGGGCTTTCATATAAGACAATGAAATCATTATGGATATAGGCACATGTGAAGTTGTTTACAAACCATAAATGGAGAGTAGGAATGAAGAGTCCCAGAGCTGCGCTCTTATGATTTAACCAAAGTGATCCTTTAGATTTTTCTCATTTTTATCTGCACTGCAGTTTTCTGAATTCAGCGCTGCCAGCCCCCTGTGTAGTCCAGCCTGTACCAGGGCTTATTAAACCACGCTCCTATTCATTCTTCCCAACGTTCGCTCTACTGTCAACTTAAGCTGAAACCCCTCGAACACTCAGCTCTCTGACTATTGTTGCAGAATTCTCGAAAAAACGAAGTAATGCTGAACAGCCGATATGCATTGGGATAGGGAGATAGGCCCCGCCCATCCTCATATCTAATGCATATTTGTCTTTTGATGCATTGCAATTTACCCCTGTGGTTGGTTCATAAAAAGATGTCTTTTTATCCCCTTTTTTCATTTATTATCCATGCCTTACATAAGAGATATTTTGACAGTTTCTGAGAAATCATGGAGACTTTAATGGCCTCCTATGAGCTCATCTGCTCAGGAGGTATCCATAGGACTGGCAATGATTATCTCATATGAAGAACAAACTTAAAGCAAAAGTTTTTAGATATTGCAATATTTGTTGCAGCCTATCGCAATGCAAAAGGAAAATAAATAATATTTTAAAAGTTCACATCTTTCGAAATTGATACATCCAAGGTTTTTTAGGAGTTGGGAGTAGGTTGTGTGGGGTGAACGGACCTTTGAAGATCTTTCAACTCCTGCAAGCTCCAGGCCTATGAGATGCAATGCCATCCTTTTAAGGGAATGACCATAACTTTGGTCCCCTTGCTTCTAATCCCTCCTCCAGACCCTTGTCATCAGAGATCAACCAGGTTGAGCCTTAATGTCCTCCACTCTCTGGCAAGGGCAGCTGGTTGCTTTCATGTTTGTGAAGAGCCAGATGAATATGCTTAAATCTGCACATTGGAGGAAAAAATGATGCCTTTATCTTCATCTGTGCCTCTTAACTGTTCAACAGTATATGACCTTTGAGAAATTATCAGTTACATTTTAATGCCTCTGCTTAATAATTTGCATTTAACAGAATGGATTTGAAGTATTTGTTAAAAAGGCTCTGATCATTATGCCTAAAGAGCACAGTGCCTTAGATTTGACAAAAATATCGCAAAGAGATCCTAAGTGCCTGTTGTCTTTGCTGTCTCTCAAAACTATCACATTTCATTAGGAACAATTTGGTTGTGTTGTGAGATACAGCATTTGAATACATTTTGTATGATTTGTCAAATTTCTGCTGTTTGAGGTTGAACTTAAAAAAAGGATCACATTGATCACGGTCCAGGGTGTTTCAAAGCAGTGAGTAATCGCAAGTGTTTAATTTTATCTGTTGCAGTATGCATTGCAAGGCGGCTGTGTAATCAAGCCTGTGAACTCGACATCTGAAGGAAGGATTCTGTTTCTGATCACATCCCCACTGAAGTCCATCCATTCGCTGAACATGGATGTGTTGATGTGCTCAGGCTTGTACTCCTTGGTTTGCGGCCACCAGATTAATATGTACTTGACATGATTCTGTATGTGGTTTTCAGCTGATGTCTAGTGTTTATAGCAGTACTGCGGCCCCACGGGGCCACATTTTAGGAGGCTGTAAGTGAGGAACTCATGGCGATCTCACTGTTAACCTTCAGCGTTACAAGAACACCCCAGGGCCTAACTCTACAATGATGGATGTAGGGTGGCGGGGGTTAGGGGGCCCCCACACAGAACCCAGGAATTCCCCTTGGGCCTTTTCAATTACAGTTAGACCAAGCTTTACGCTGTGATGATATGTTGCTTTAGGGCTGTGACATTAATGTAGGGGACAAATGTGGTTTGGTGTGTTGTTGACCCTAAAGAGCATGACACAGACTGATGCACTAATGGCACAAAATCAACAGTAACACATGCAAGGTATCCTCTTGTTGCTTTATTATTTACAGTCATCACCATAATAATCTGGAGAGACCACTGTGACATCTAAATCCCTCTGAAGGTAAAGAAGTATTGATGGAAATAGTTTATCATTAACCACAGACTAAAAGGGAGCACAAGGAGCATGAGAGAGAGTAATTAGCCAGTAGTGTAGCTTTGAGGAGCCCAGGTAACGGATTTAAGAGTGGCAAAGGGAAAGTGATGGACTGTCCCTTTATCTTTTTGATGATCAATGAGGCAGCCTAACCTTGTATTGGACATATACTATGATATGCTAATGTGATGTGTGAGTGTGTGTACGTGTGCTTGCGTAGGTGTTCACATTTAACATCAAAAACAGCTGCAGTGATTTTGTCCCAGGATCAGTATTATGTCAGTATCACTGCTGACTTAAACCTGTGAAGTTTGCACCCTTCTACAGATGACTTTCAAAAAGAACAAGGCAGAACTGACTGCATCTATTTCAGTCCGCAGGGAATAATCCTGTGTTCTACATATCTGGAAGAGGCAGGGGATCAAAAATCCATCTCCTATGCAACAACAGAGTGTTTCATATAGTTCCTTCAGGTCCATTATTGAAGGGAAATATGGCTGATGTAATTAGCACTCATCCTCAGCTCCACTCCAGGACCTGTTACATTATCTGTGCTGTCATAGTAGGCTACTCTTTCAGTTGTACAATTTACACAATTATGCAATCTAACTGTGTTAGTGTGTAGAGTGTATCTCAGAAAAGATTAATCTGCAAAAAGAAGATATTCCCTTGGAAATACAATGAAATATAAAACATAAAAAAACCCTAACTTGCTTTGACAGATATGTGGTCAATTCTAAAGCTAATTTAAAAAAAGAAAAGAAAGTTATGTTTACTGTAGAAAATGTGACATTCTTTTTTGAAATTGTGCAATGTTTGATAGCTATCCCAGCTATAAATTAATCAGTTAAAACTGTGCATTTACTGTATTTGACTGATATTATTACCACTTGATCAAACATATCATTAACTATGCTCTGTACATTATTTAATTCAGAATATACCACGTCTGAAGGGCCATGAATAATGCCAAGGAACCTAAAGAGAAAACAAAAGAAGCCACATCCTCTCCGCCTTGTTACCACAGAGCTGTAAGTCCCAAACTGTGCTGTTTTTTTTGTTTTTTGTTTTTAATGTTGTACATTTAGTTGCTTTTATCAACACATAGAGTAAAGAGCTGGTTACATAAAAAACAGAGTAAACGGATCAGGGCCCAGCGTGGGCTGTTGCTAATACACACATGTGAACAAGATGCCAGAGGCAATGTGAAGTCACTGACATAATTATCTAAACACGTTTTATTATTCATCTCCGTAATAAAACTGGCTTTGCTGTTGTTGCATGCTGTAAATCCATCACCCATGATTCTTAAGAAGCATAGAGGTTACAAAATGATCTCCTATCATATATCACATATCATACAGTATATCTCATATCATATATCACATATCATACAGTTTGACTCATATCACATCATCTGATATTAATTACTCCAGTTTTTTCTATTAGTTCAGATTAATTTGTGGACAGCCTGAGCAAATATGGAGGCTAATAAATGTCTTTTACTGTCCCCTGAGGAAGCCAGATGTTGGGGGTGGAGTAGTGTGTGTGGTGTGTGGTGTGTGTGTGTGTGTGTGTGTGTGTGTGTGTGTGTGTGTGTGTGTGTGTGTGTGTGTGTGTGTGTTTCTCCTCCAAAGTTAAAATGAAACCAAGGCCGCTGCATGGAGGTCTGAAGTCCCCGTGTATTCTAGCTCCACCGACCGCAGAAGTTATGAAAGACTGCTCTTTGATCATTTCCATTTCTAAAATAATTTCCTTTGAACATTTCAAGTCACTTGTGCTTTTATTTATAAAGCCTATTTAGACAATCAAGGAGTTGAAAATAATTAGGCTCCCATGCACACAAGCGTGGACATGTATTCCCTTTCAATCAGTTAAAACCAGCTCTGTTAATTAAAGTTCTGAGCTGTTACTCTGCCCAAATAATTTTCTTATTAGTTACCGCGTTCCTTAGATCTGTTGTCAGCAGAGCATATTTTCTTTTGGTTGCTCCTTTCCATTTTTTTTCTTCTCACAGAAATCCCACTGACCCATATAGTTGATCTCATTTTTGAAGCACAGCATAATATAGATTCCAAGTTAAGAGAATGGAAGTGCTATTATTAGTCCCATTTGAGGTGCACACCCTCCTTCTAGGTGCTGCTGTGTGTTGCTGAATTCCCTGAGTGAAGGCATTACCATCTCATTTGGATAAGGGTGAGATTACCTCATGCAGCAGAGCTGTTTCATCACAGAAAATGCAGGGGAGCTGAGCTTGTCGGTATTGACTGTTTATACAGGCAGCTGGAGGTAGAGACATTCCAGATACATTTCACAAACATCACACATGACAACTTGTGATGCCACCTTACTGATGTTTCCCTTGAAAGGTCTCTCACTAACAACAACATCTTATTGATCCTCAGCACCATTTTAACAACCTCCTCACACCCTCTCACACATACACACCTGAGTGGGTATGGATTGAAAATGTTAGCAGTTAGCAGCTAGCTATGCCAACACATCCTTTAGTGTAGTTGTCAATTAGGCCCAGTCATCATGGGATCTGCCCAGAGGAGTCCTGTGCTTGGAGAGAATGATGGAAATCAGCAGTGTAAATAACGCCTCATCCCACAGTGCTGAATTAATATGCAATACTCAAATTTTTTTTTTGTGCTGATTAAAAGGCTGTGGCATGCGATGAGCTATCAAAACAAGAAATAAACTACTCGGATTAAAATTCTGCTTTTAATTGGATAGATGAAAGAAGCAATTAGTTGCAGTTGAGTTAAGTCCTTTTTTCAAGTCAGCTCGTCCTCAATTAAAAAAAGGAAAAAAAGCATAAAAAAATATTGCATTTTAACCATATTTCAGTTTTAGAATATTCTGTGTTAAAAGACTGTATTTATTTCTATGCATTGTGGTGGTGGTTCTCCCTGTGGTTTATGCTAGCACATGTTGTGTAGAGTGCTGCAGGGGCAATAATATATAGGTTCACTCATTTTTACATTTCAAAGTGATATACACATCAGTTAACAGTTTATTAGGGGCATCCAGCTAATGCAGTTAATGGTTATGTTGTTTATGGTGCTGTTGAATCATATCTTCTTATCTTATCTAATATTTAGTTTACCTTGATTTCAATGTAGTGTGCAGAACATTACTATTATACACTTCTCAATATCAATATCACTCAATAAAACACAAACTACGGCCTCAAAAGTGACCATAAAGTTAAATCAACACATCTTTAAAACATTATAACGATCATAAAAGTACAATTTATTGCAAGGCTGGTGTATTAGACTGCATTAATTTTGGTTAGGTATATACATACAAACATATATCCCAATATAATACATTTACTACATATTTTTCTCTATTAATGTTCTTTTGAAATAACAGTGGGTGTGGGTTCAGTAAGAAATCCTCAGTTCTCAGGAGGACTTGTGCCATGTTAATAGATAGACTGGCTAACACTTTTTAAACTCTGTCTTTCTTCCTGGCTGGAGTATAGCAAAGAAAAAAAAACTTTCTTCCCACTTGTTGGCCATGCTTGCTCAGCCACAACATCACATGTTAGATATTCCCTGTTTATTGGAGCTGTGAGGCACTCATGTGTAAATATATAGTTTAAAATGGATGATGTGGCAGCTGTTAAGGGTCTGAGGGGGCAGTGCAGCATTGCTGTGTAAAAAGATGTGTTTCCTGTTGTGGGAAGTGGGCGAGATGACCGGTTGTGTCGTTCTGTTATTGCACCGACCTTACTCATCAATCAGAAATCAAAGCTTTGACAGTTGCCAACATTAAAGGGCTGCTGCTGGTGTGTCTTGTGCCAAGAGGCCTTTTTCTTTTGAGCATATTAATATACTGTAGGTCACAAGGAGGCTCATTGCTGATCATGAAGGGGAGGATAGATACTCATGAGCCACACCAGGCACAGTTCCAGTCAATATTCATACTGGAATATACAGTCATCAAAGCCAGTGCAGCAGTCAACCACTGACATGATTGAAGTAGTAGTAAGACACTTTTAAAAAAAAAAAACAACCAGTAAGTTACAGTTGTAGAAATGTCTGAAAACAAGACATGGATAGTAAAAAGTAGATGCTACAAGTTCAATTGTGAAATGAATTCCCGTTAAAAAGGTAAAAGAATAAGTCAACTGGTCCTTGTTATATTTACCTTAGGAACACAAAATGGTAAAGCTTTGCTCACACAGGTTTTGAGTAGGTTTTGAAAAGTAAAGATTTACTTATCGTTGCTATTATGTGCATATTTCTCAAAGGCCTGCAGACATATTTTTATTCCAGGCTGAATTGGGATTTCAGCTTCAGAGAAAAAAAATAAATGTTCAAAAAAATGACAAATCCAATAAAAGTAACCAGGATGTCACAGCTGCCAGTTGCAGGCTGTGTCAATTTTTATTTTTCATCCTGATTCCACTCATCTGCGTTTAGGTGTGTTCACCATGTTTTTCTCCACCCCTTTTGGGATTTTGACTCAGGCAAAATGTCTGTTTATCTGAGCAACCAGCAGAGCTTCAACTGTGCCTTTTTGGCATTCAAATTGTATCTTTTTAAAAACTCTAGCAAGTCACTGTTAATAATCAAACTAACTGCTGAAACTCTCTTTGATCTGCTGTTTTAACCAAATATTAATAATCATATTAAGTTGAATGTAATTTGCACCAAACATTGGATTTTTTTTTACCTTCAGTTAACCTTTTTTAAGACTCTTGCGTGGTTCTTCACAATTTCACTTTTTTTTCACTAATTTACTTTTAGCTCTTACACTATAAAGGCTTATCAGAAGTGAGTGAACAAGCAAAATCCATTCATCCTTGTGAAAACGTAATACAGTGCATACTGCCTCTTCACACCATCACCAGTGACTAGCGCTGTTTTGCAAGGGGTGGCGTCCCTCAAAATTGAGATGGAGCTACATAGCAAATCCCCAGTTAGACAAAATATGTGCCACATAACATGCATGTTTTATAATGTCAATGACAAGACATTCTGAGATGGCGCCATGTCCTAAGCAATGTAGTTTTTGTCTTTACCAGCATTTAGGGTATCTTAATTCTTTTGCAGAGGCTGTGATTTAGCCTTTTTTGTGTGTACTAGGACATGTTTATGGGCTAATAGGCCTTTGTTGGTAGTACTCTATTTATTTAATACAATTGTAGTGTGAACAGAAGGAATAATAAACAGGCTGACTAGACAGACGATTCTTCTTTTGGGCTGAGAAAACCCTGTGTAAGGACACAAAAGGGGGACATTTCCACTGCGGAAAGTAAATTCTTTTGAAGTGGAACTAATCATCTGAGGGATGGTTCTCGTTGTCCTAACAACGCAGCTGAATTGGAATGAGCCTTCTTTTTTGTGGAAGATATGTTTTCTTTTTTTCATTCAGAACTGATGATGATAGTAGTTTCACGCCCTGTCCACCCATATTGTCCGTCCAAACTTCTTTGCAGATAAGTCTTTACTTGGAGACGCCGAACACACGGCGGGTGACTCTTGGACTGTGACGTCAGCCTCACTCCTCTGTCTCCCGGTCTTTACGCTTTATAATACCGTTAGAATGAAAAGGGAATCTCACAGCAAATCCTCTCCAATAACAGTTCTTTCTAAGAGTGTGAAAAGATCAAGACTTTTAAACTAGCCCTGTATCATAATGTATCAGTCACTCTTAAGATAATACTGCTCTAATTTGAACAAACTTAGGTGTTGCATATGTATAATGTATAATGTTCTGTTCATTTAAAAACAAACAAAAAAAACCTTAAGCTAAACACTTCAACAATAGTCAAAGTAAAATCTCAATATTTAACATTTTTTAATACTCTAATTTGTTTTCTATTATGAAAATGATGTTATAAGATAAAAGTATAAATAAGTCAGTCTTTCTTTTTTTATACTGGAAAATCCTGACATACAACAATTAATGTTACCATTAAACATCTATACATGAATCTATAGAGATGATGTTAGATTGTTTATTCACATTTCTCTACTGAAAATCATCTCTGTCTTTTTAATGTTGGTGCAGTCGTGTTAGTTACTTCATTCAAATGAAGATCTGAATACTTGTGTTGTTTTTATTTGTTCTGACATTGATGAACTTGTGATTAATGTGTGATTAATCTCTTTCAATTAAGATGAAATTTAAAAAAATACCTAAAAGAGAATAATATTATCACCTGTCCACATTTGCTTGCTTTGTACTGTACTTGATCAATCAAATGAAAGAGGTCTCAATCTGTTTTAAAAAATCGCGAGTCATGTATTATAAGTTAAGTGAGCTATTTCTTTTAAAGAAAACAACATTTCCATACTTCATATTATTAGTTCTGTTGGGTTGTAAAAAGTAGAAGCAAAGTGAGTATATGAGACTAACTATAATGTTCTTGTTTTGGCCAGCTGAAGACGGTGCATGTCATTTAAAAACTAAGTTAGTAATTATTTGCTTGAATGATGAGGCCTCTGATTCCCTGCGACGAATCCTTTTGTCAAAAGCTGAAGGGATGTAACTGTGTGCTCCAGCTTGTCTACCCATTCGCCCTCAGGGAATTGAAAAAGGTAACTTTGGCTGCCTGACCTCAGACTGAGAGAATTCCAATCTCTTACCGTTACTAAATCTTTATCTTCACACAGGCTGTATAGCTTTGCTTCTCTGAGTTGTAAACTGTCGGCCTTTCTGCTAGTCCTATAGTCATCCAGCCGTTTTATTGTCTCAGTGGGGGTACAGAGTTCAGGCAGCAGTCATCCCCAAAACAGAGGTGAACTGTTCAGGAAAGTGTCATGGCTACTGTGATCACTTATCATTTAGACCTGTCGAGGCTCTGAGGGGGAGACTCTTAACAAACACAAAGTGGATTCTTGGTTGTGAACTAGTTGTTGATTTTAGTGCACAATAAACAACCTCTTTATGGCACAGCAGAATAAAATAGTCTCTAACTTGAAAACACCAACCAGTGTAAAGATGATCATTGGAATGGAAACTGTATTATCAATTATCAATCAAATCTAATTGAACCATAAATTAAGAACTTATGAGCCATATTTTCACAATTCATACTTTTTTCATGACTTTTTTCCATGGTTATTATATATGCAAACTTCTGATGGCTATAAGTCTACATTATTAATAAAATGTGTTCTAGATGATTTATTTATTATGATATTTTACTTTGCAGTGAAGGACACCCAATGAATAAGAGGTTTCAGATTTTTTTATTATGTTTTAAAACAGAAAAAAGAAATCATCAGACGAGCACCCTGCTGATGGTGAAATCATGAATGCATTCAGAGTTTTGGCAAATACATTCTTCCCACTACGAGTCTGTATTGTTAGCTATAGTGACGTATTTGTTTTACTTAGAGGCAGTTGGCAGCCAAATGAACAAAGTCGTTCCCAGTCAAAAACTAATTCAAGCACAGTACAGACCTGCACTCAGCATTCATAAATCTACATGATGTTCAGTTAGTGCAGCAGCCTCTTACACACCAATTAAAGTGTATTTAATTGGTGTGGGATGCGGGATTTGGCAGCAGTGTGTACACAGTGATGTCACGCAGGGGTGGATCCCTGGTTGCAGTGACAGGAGAAGACAACTCTGTCTCCTTCAGCTGAAGACAATAGAAACCTAGGATTAGCGTTGACATTTTTTTTCTTTTTCTTTTTTTTTTCTTGAACCTGTTTTGTCTTTTCAGTGTGTGCCTACTGTACACTGCCTGTTCTCTGCTGAGGCTTCACCAGCTCGCACACTTACCAAATCAAGCAGGTTAAAGCAGAACACAGCAGATGTGCCTAGAGCCTAGGCATTCTTGAATGTAGGCCATTTTTAGTTTTTAGCTAGAGAAAATACAACACTTTACAGGATAGAAACTTAGAATCCTCATGAAACCTAATGTCTTATTTCCAACTGTACATTGCATACTTTTGAGCCCTTAAAAGCACACTGTATTCTAAACATGGACTTAAAGGTAATGCCAATGTCCAGGAATACATTTTCTTCACAGAGCTATTGACCAGTTGTGTTGTATTATCTTCAGATCTTCCAAAAATCCCTTGGCTTGCTTGTAGTTGTTTTTTTTTTTTTCTTTTTCTTTTTTTGTTGCCATTTTTACATGCCATGCGGTATCTGGTTGCCATTGTCATCATGGCAGACTGGGAGCCGGGGAGAGGACGCCAGCGCTGTGCCAGTTGGCCCGAGGAGCGAAAACACAAGGCAGACACAGCACGATTCTAATCTTCATCACTCCAGACACGAAGGTCACTTTTGTGACGATTGCAGTTTTCATGTGTTCCATTAGCTGCAAGACATTTTTCCATATACTATATTCAGATCTCCACATAACCTACAGCATATTTACATGGCGTCCAACCAAGTTGAGTACACCATTTTCCCATCGTGTCAGTGTGGATTTTCCTCGGAAATGAAGGGAAAATAGATTAAGGTCAAGTTCTTCAGATGAGGTTATGTAACTCTGGGTGAGCTACTGTATCACTACAGTAATCAAGTTATTTAGCAAGTATATTATTAGTATGTAAGCCACCATCAAAAATAAATGGTATAGACAATCACATATGTCATATGTAATATTTTTCTTGCACTTTTCTCATTCATTAACACTTATATAATAGAGCCATATGTACACATGGTGGGAAAGCTGGATTATAAGAGACTCATTATGATTGATTAGTGAGTAAGAACTATTCTCTTACTGTTAAAACCCAGACAAACACAGTCTGCTTCTTTGTCATAATGCCTTCACTGTAGCTTCTTACAACCAGTACTGTACCTTCAGTTATTGTATAGCTTTATCAGCTTTCACGCAGCTCTCCAGCCTGTGGACCTATCCTCCTGGTGGTGCTTTGCTTGGTAGACAATAGTCCTGCAAATATCAGGGGCCAAGTCATTATCTTCTGCTCAGCAGGTGTGGACATTATTGGAGTGTTAAACTAATGATATTTAATGAGCTCTGTGTGACACATGTCTAGCCACCCTTACTATCATGGGGCCCATTAATAGATAAAAGCGTCGTAATTAGCTTCACTGGGAAGCCAAACCTAAGCTTACAAATATATCTAACTATATTTAAGTTGTGTTTGTACACTGTGTGCAGTTTCACATGCTGCGTGCCGCTGCATTGGGCCAAAAAAAGTGTGTTAATCTTGTTTTACGATTCTCTGGTGAATTTAGTTTGCACATCAACATGGCGATGCTTACATACTATCAAAGCACAGATGCTATGTATAGTATGCACACTACTGACAACCGTTCTTTGAAAACCTGTATATTTCTTACAAACAAACACCAAGAAAATGATTCCATGACTAACACAGACAGATGAATCATTATTTCGTTAGTGTTGTTCAGTGTGCTCAGTAAATTGAAAGCCTAGGACACAAATACATGGCTGTCTTAAAAATTTATATTGGAAATGGTTTTGATGTTGTACCCCACTGCAAACACTTTCAGCCTTCTGCAGGTCTCCTAGCAACAGCAAACAAAGGCAGGACCCATCTCAAGTTTCCCGTGGAGCGGCCAGTCCGGCGTGCCTTTGATCTTGACTGGGAAAATAGCTGAGTGGGCACTACTCGCATTTGTCTTTCATTTACTCCAGTCCCCCCCCACCCAACTAGCCCCCCTCCAAAATGTTCCCTGAAACAGCCAAATCTTCATCTGTCCCCAGCAACCAATACCCCTCCTGGATAATCAACCATAGCAAGGAAAGTCATTGAAGAACTACAAAGTTTCACTGAAATTGGAGGTTTTTGTTTTGGTGCATAGTTGGTACCTTTACGAGGCTATCATTTAGGGTTGCTCTGTTCGGGAAAAAGCAAGATGGTGTTTTATCCTTTGTTTTCATCCTCAGAGTTTCCTTGCTATAGAATTCATCAACCTGTCTGAGGACGCTGACATGAAAGCCTTTTAATAAACACATAAAGTGTCTTTAACCCTGTCTTTGCTAGTGTTTTCAGCTTTATAAACTTGGACTAAACTGAGAGTACTACTTGTGTTCTGTAATGGCTTCACTTCCAAGAGCTCACTGGGCACCCAGTGGAGCTGATTTGGTTTTTAAAAGTCATGAGGCTGCCACAGAGTGCTCTTAATAGAGTCAACATTTAAAAAAAAATATTGGCTGCACACAGGAAAATAAACATTCCATTTTCAGTGTTTAATAATGCTTTCGAAGTAAGTCCCAGGAATCAAAATATAAATAAATCCCTCATTCTATGCATAAACACGACCAAGGATAGATATGGCAATGTATCTTAGGGCTATTGAATGTTATCTTACTCCAGTGCTCTGCTCTGCTTTCATCCAAAACAGCTCAGACAGCTCAGGAGATTAAACAAATTGAAGTGTTACACACTGTTTTGGTGTAATTTACTGTAATTGATGTTTCTATCTAGTGCCGAGGCCTTCTAAAGCAATTGCTTGTGTTTGTAGGAAGACATGCAGCCCAGTGGGGTGTATTGACTCAGGCTGTTGACTAATACTGCTCTATTGGCATGTTTTAATGCTCTCCCATTGTTTGACTAACAGACTCCTCCGTACAGTTAATGGCGCACCTTCAGCACACTGTGGAAGATTGGTCGGGGTAAGTTTTATACTTTTTTTCCACACCAAACAACTTAGATAGACAAGTTTGATTTGGGTCAACATGGATTGTCTAAACTGGTTCTGTAATCCTGCTTGTAATACGGGTTTTACATGCTTACTCTAGATCTCAGTGATGAGATCCAGATTGACAAAGTTTTTTACATGACTCTTTTCATTAAAAGTTCTATTCATTGTCAGCAACCCAGTATTTACCTTTTTACCCGTTCTAGCATAAGTTGATTTTGTATCATATATGGGATTCATTTATGAGATCAGTGTATGAGGATGAATCTTAAAGAATAGGCTCAAACTTTTCCAAGTCTGTCCTTGAACAATAGTTAGATGCCCAGATGAACACAGACTTATTTTTTGCCGTAATCATTCCCTCTGTTCATACAGTCCATAAAAAGATCCTTTCATAATGCACTTCCAATGTAAGTGATAGGGGACTAAATCCATAAGCCTCCTTCCATACTTTAACTTTTAAATACATTTTTGCTCAAAGTGAGGGCTGTGTGGATTTCACTTTCATTGTGCATTGTGTTGTATTGGAGGGGATCTTCTTACTGTCAGTATGAACAGGAGAAATGATTACAGCAGGCAAAACCTCTGTCAATATTCATTTGGGCACCTTAGGACAGACAAAAACTGAAAAACTGAACCTATCCTTTAAGGGAATCTCATGCAACATAAGAGAAATCATGAGAAATTATAATTGAATATTGCACATGGTGAAATATTGCAGGTGGAAGCTCAGATGCCTTTAAAAGCCCAGGGAAAAGCCAGTAAGTTGACCTTATGTTAAGATTACTTCATAAAACTGTTGTTCAACAACAAACATTCACATTCAAAATATTTTAGTGATGCATATTATATTCATACATTCTCAGAGCATCTCCTTACAATGGCTTTTACATGCTCGTTTTTCAGCGATGGGGCTGCTCAGACTTTGGTTTGCTTTATTGCTCCACACTTTTTCAGTATCTGCTGGTATGTCACATTTTTGTAAAGCTGCATGTGAAAACACACACTGCAATTAATCAGAACACTGCAACACATTTTATATAACACTGTTTTGTTTGCTGTATTCTGTATCAGTGCCATTTATATGTTTTCCAGCACCCCTTTAAAGAACACGAAACCCATATTTCATCTGTTGCAGTGATGCTTGTTTGTGAGAAAAGCTCGTCCTATCTGGTTCTTATTTTGGTTTGTCAAAGCAGTGCTGCAGAAGAGCAGGCTTTACATTCCTTCATGATCCTTTTATGCAAGTGACTAATGTTTTGGTTGTTACATGTAAAAAAAAAAAAAAAAACTGTGAAAAAACTGCTCCACCTCTGCCTTCAACAGCTTGAATCTTCTCTCTCATAGGCCTATACATTTTACACACTCTTGCCTAGATTCATTACCTCGCAGTGTTTCATGGTATACGGTCACATTGCTCAGAACTAGATGTGAAGCAGAAACCACCACTATTGCCAGCTTGTCACAGGATAATAAACAAAAGGGTGTGATCTATTAGAGAGAAATAGAAGCAGCCTAGATAAGTAGACCTTCACATTTCAAGCCATCTTTTAACCTGGAAAGGCCAGAAAAAGGTTTTTCACTTTCAAGAATGTTTTTTTTTTACTAAACAGGTTCTTCTGGAAAGAAAAGAAGAAACATTTGAAGCTGTGTTTTTCTTTCTTTCACTCCCAAATACCCATTGGAACCAATTTTAGCATATTTATTTATAGCATGTTTCTGATTAGGAACTCTGTGTAAAAACACTGTTACAGCATCAAGTATCATCATATTACCTCTGACAAAAAATAAAGCTTGTCTTCATGTTTGTCTGCACCAAACGTCACAGAGTTGTACCATCCTGATCACCACATGAGCTATATGACTCTGTCTCTATGTTCAGGTGCTTATAGTAATATATTCCTGAGCCATACGCAAGCACATATACTATATTGACCCTAATTTTTCCACTTACATGCTCACCAAATATAAGTGTCATACTGGTATTATTTAGATATTTAGACTTGACAATGAAAATGCAGGGCTCTTGCTGTTTTTGCTGAAAATATTTTAACATTGTTATGCAAGTAAAAAAAGATTACATGTTGTGTTGTGGGCTTTCATTCAAGTCCTAACTTTAGGAGGATGTGAATATTACCAGAGCTCAGAACTGCCTTATCTGACTAATCTTACACAAAACACAAAGCCTTTTCATAAAACTGGAGTTCTGTTCTGACACTGTAAGGTGACTGGTGGTGATGTGCAGTGTACTAATAGAAAAATAAAAAAGGGGGTCCTTGATGTCTCTTGTGTGAGATACTTACTAGCGCATAGTTAGTATTAAAAGTGCTAATCCGTAACATTTCCATTACTTATTAACTCACTATTGTCAGTGAGTGCTGCATAAAGATATAATTAAATGATGTCGGTCCACAATTACGTAAGGATGCTGAACAAGAGCATGTTATTTGTGTTCACAAATTAGAAACAAATGTAATCATGTGTAACATACAGTATTTTTCTTCACTACATCCTCATATTTTACACACCTCTGTTTCAGTAAGTGATTTTCAGCCACCTGTGACAACATGGAGGGAGATTCTGCAGGACAACACCCTGGCAGTAAGTAAAGATGTTTTCATTATTCCATTAGATGAACCAGCACACTATCTTTTAAAGTTGCATTGCCATTACATAAGATGTTTTCTGTATAAAATATCCCGTTTTAGGATATCTCTTGAGCTCTGGTGGTACTAACAGCCCATAACGACAGATCCTGCTTTCGATCACTATGTCTCAAAAGGTCAGTTGACCCTTATTTCTTTTCTTTTTTTTTCTCCTCACTTTCTTCTAGTGGTGTGTAGCCATGCATTGGGGTTTGGTTTTAGTTGCCCAGGCTTTTGCATATTAATCACTGAGATGGAGGAGAATTGAATTGAATAATTCCAATCATATTTTTAAGCAGCGATGTGTTTTTCAAAATATGTCCTGTATCAATCACAGACCTCTCTGTCAACACTACATTATACCAGAGAAATATTCCTGTATATGCAAGAGGCAGCAGTCTCAGAGATCAATATCTCAAAACTATCTAGAGGTAGGTGAGAAAATGTGTTTTTATTTATCCGGGTAAATCAATGCAGCTAACTTAAAGACAAAAGCCAATGACTGCACTCTAACTTGTTGTATTCTATTTGTAACCCCAGTTAAGCTTACTTTCTTTTGGGAAGGTAGAATTAATTTAATTGTCCCCTCAGCAAATGTATTAATTTTAATCCAAATTTGAATGGCCATTTTGTTGGCTTCCTGCAGTCTACTGAGTTACTTTAATGTTTCTGATGATGATTCGGTTCCAGCTGCACAACCACCAGACTGCAAAAGAGCACAATTAATTTTTTCCGTCTGTGAAAGGTATTTGAATCTGCTTTAATGTGCTTAAAAAAAAGAATGTTGCTCATTTGACTGGTAAAAACCCACCTTTACATACCATTCATTATGATAGAAGTGTACACCTTTGTAGTGGCAGCTCCAGTTAGGTTCCATATCTCAGATTTAACCTTTGAAATGGTTTGTTTTATACTTAAGGCCTACAAGAATACTCAAATGTGCTAAATTTAAGTTAGGACATAAATCTGAAAAGAGCTTCTCTTCTAACTGTTGAAAGCGGGGAAAAAATTATCAGTAGATTCACTGAAACAGACATCAATCAGCATCTTTTAAATATGCATTTAACATATGATCTGTTGGCTGTTGCTCTTACCAAACTGAATATGTGAACTCTCGGGGGATTTAGTATGCTGTTTATTGATGCAGTTTTCTGCATTTCTGGAGTTTTCTGGAATGTGGACCGCTGCGCTTATACAGAAATAGGAGAACTCTATATTCTCACACATCACTGAGGTCTGTAGTATTTTTAACCTCTGAATATTTGTGTTTTCACCTCTAGGGCACTGCATTTTAGCTCATCTTCCATTTCAAAAGGTTTTCACTGGAATCTCTGGGTTTATAAAGAATGTGTAAATCTCGCATGGCTATTTAGAGCGAAGCAAAGACACGTAACACCATCTCAATCTGTGTCAGTCTATGCTATGTAAACTTGGAAGAAGTCAGTGTCTGTTTGTGCCATATAGAATTATCACCTCTTAACTATATGACATTTCTGGAGGGAAAAAACAATCATGGCACAGACGGAGTGGGGGTGGGGTGGCATTTGTCAGTGTTCTCATTGGGGTTCAAAAGTAGAATATAAAATGTCTGTCTTTGTCTAATCCAACACATTTTTATTTTTGTAACTGAGAAATCTGTTCAGGGACCCCAACATTTTTTTTCCAACTGTCAGGGTGTCATTTGTCAGAAAAAAGTGAAACTGAATTCACACCCCCAGTCCTTCTGTATATTGTCAGGTTATAGCAGTTTCAAACGTGTTTAGTGGGGGGTGGAGGGGGGGAATGTGTAGCACACAGCGACCTATAAAATACACTCATCCACATGGTCATCTTGCCCTGCAGAGATCACTTTGGCCAATCCCATGACTTCCTCTTTGATACTGTGATACCCTACAGCCTCATCCTCCATCAGCGAACAACAACTTTTGAAGGAGCCAAGGCCATTGCTACTGAGAGTATTGTCCCTCATGATTGAGATGTTAACCCTCCGGGCCCTTACTCTTTATTGTCATTTTTTCTCCCCTCTTCTACCCCATTCTTCTCCTCCCTGCTTCTTTCACATTTTCTTTTTCCTTTCCTTTTCCCATATTCTCTCTTTGCCAGCAGCCTGCACAGTGATGCCGTCCAGCCATTAGTGAATCCCGGCACTGATAATGAAGCCACAGAGGTGGGCTGAGCCAGTGTGGCCAAGTGGCGTGGTGCATTGAGCCGGAGCACAGGAGGAAGGTAGATTAGGATAATTACCTGGCTGTGGGGGCATGACAAGAACGATGCCTCACTTCCTCCAGACCACAATCGGTGAAGGAGCAAGTGCAATATAATCAGATGTAAAACCTTTTGCTCATGGAAAAATAAAGAAAAATGAAAAAAAAAATAGTTCCAATCATTTCTAATGATCAAAATGTTGAATGATTAATTCTTGATCATGTTATTGATAGCGTATATTCTGTTTTTGCTGGTGTCCTGCACATCACTGGCCTTCATGTATGTATGTATTTATTCGTTGTTTATGTTGCTGGGGGTTTAGGTCCCTCACACATACTGTAAATAAGTCCTAAATATCCACACTCACGGAGACTTTGAAGAACATATGAGGTCAGGTTTTAAATTATGGTCTGCACCCACACCAGGTTTTCTCTCCTCACTCCTGTAAATCCATTTTCCACACAATGCATTTCAAATCAAAGCAGCGTCACCATAACATGCCTTAGGAAACATTAAGCCATAGTGCGTTACTTTCATGTATGATAGCATAGCCCCTGTATGCTTTGATGTGCTCACTTTTTTTTAATGCTTTATTAATAATAACACACTGCCTTCTTCTTACACAACATCAGCTTCTGGTGTTTTTCTCTTCTCCCCTGAACTACGTCCCTCACTCCTTCCATGTCTCAGTCCCTGCATCCCTCCCCAGCCCCTGAGCCTTGTCTTGGGATTGGCCTGTTTGTGTTTGGGAGGAGGATTAGAGGGAATGACATGGGCCTCGAGATGAAGAAAGGTGACAAAGACCTATCAGAGGGCAGAGTGTATGGAGCGCCTCATTGCCATTGGTTGCTGTGGAAATCAGACACGTCTTCATTTCTTCCAGCCATATCCTCCAAGTGCCTGGCTTTCATTTCCACAGCCGAGGAGAGAAGCAGGGATAGAGCAGAGGTGTCTGTGTGTGAGTGAGTAGGGGGTGGGGGGGGGGTCAGGATTTGAGTTTCTGTTTGAGTTTATGCATTTAGATCTGTGTGCACATGTGTTTGCTTGCATGTTGTGTGCAGTAAACATCTCAGTGATGCAGAGGGGTGAGGCAGCAGAAGCACTTCCTCCAAAAGCTTCCCAAAATATAAATTCTGGAGCAGTCTTCAGATTTCCACTGTTATTCTAGCTGGGACGCCTGATTCCCAGACATGTAAAACCTACTTAAAATACAGTTTTCTCTCATTATTTCAGTGGTATCACCAGACATTTTTCATTAGTGTTACATACAAATGTATCCCAAAACACATAATGGCTCCTTAGTATTTGCTCTGATGTTTTCTTTCTGACAATTTCAGAGTGATGTTGGCAATTTACTGGATCATTTAGCAGCTCCCCACATTCATGTGTGCATGTGCATAAAAATGCATGTGCACGCACGCACGCACGCACACACAAACACGACATGCAACATCTGCTGATTTGATTTTCTTCTTTTTTGTTTTCTTTTTGTTTGTGGTCCTTTTTGATGTTTTTTCTCTTTTCTGTTATGTAGCGTTATTGAATCTTATAATTTTAGCACATAACTTCTGTGGCACAGTTTCTCAAGTCATTCAACTGCAACTGTGGTTGTATTGTGTGTAAAACTAAATTAAAGAACTAAAGTAACTAATTTCTGTTTGATTTGAAAATCTGCTCTGTGCTGTCAATTTTCATAAATTTCCTCATTGACCTGCAGCTATTCCATTTGTAACAAACACAGAGAAACCAACATGTAGCAACGTTAACACTGATTATTCATTGTTATACAATGTTTTATACACAGATTTGACAGCATTTTCCAGTTGAGGCGCTTCTAAAGTTTTCATATGAAGAATGTGCCTGTTGAGCTTGTTGCGCTCCAGACTGTTGTCAGTATTTGCCTGCTTGTTAGGATGCAGCCAGTTGATTCTGGCTGTCTGAACAGTGATATGACTAGGAGCAGTGGGGCCGACTACACTCTCCTCCTCACCCATAATAGATCTGCGTAGTCTGCCGGCCCTCTGGGGGCACCTGGCTCCCCTCCCTGCCATCTTTGGCTGGATCGATAGCCAGGGCCATCCCAGCACCGAGACCAGGGGTCAGCTTCAAAGGCCTCCTGCCCACTTCCTGCCACCTGGTGTTCCATTTTGGACGAGGGGTATACTTTCCATTCCCTCCACCCTCCATTGCCCTTCTGCGAACAGGTTAAGGACATGGAGTGAATACAGCTCCTCCCTGTGATCTCCTCCAGCCTCCTCCCCAGTCGCCCACACGGGGAGAGAGGGTGAGAGATCAGTTCCATCCAAACGCTACACAATCACAAACCCATTTGATGTGAAAATCTGCTATTGATTGAACTATGACCTTAGAATGCATATTACTCAATTTGGTTATTTTGGGATTTCAGGAACAGGCTTCAAAAAGACTTCAATCTTTCATCAAGACTTTCTTCAACTGACAAAATAACTCCTTCAACACAGAGTATAATCATTAGTTTATAGGTCATAATTGATATTGTAATACAGTACAATGCAAAGGATGTATATCTTTCACACAGTTTCACAAATGAAGTTAATTCAGGTAATAGCTTGTTTATAATGGTTTAAATTCAATTCAACTTTTTGGCTCTCACTTGAAACATGTTTCATTATTAACTGATCAACAGATCTATGGAATGAATCACTCTCTTTCCCTGTTGGTCAAGTAACAAATGGCAAGGCTATCGAACACACATTTTATCTCCATGAGGGCTGTTTGACAATTAGCTCCAAGAATACATATTAATCAATTGAGATTTTTGAATCTGTTTATTAAGCCCAGCCATTTTTTTCTTCCCTCCAATACATTAGCAGATCTCAGTATGTCTGCTACTCTTGTGAACAGGGATGAGAAGGAGATAGAGGGAGAGGAAATAAAGGTCTGATGAGTTTGGCAAAGAGAGGATGGAGGCTGAGACAGATGGCATGAAGTCTGCAGCACTCTGGCGTGGCTCGTCTGGTGCTAAAATCCTCCTCTCTCACATTCCAACAAATCCTACCAGGAGGCTGGGGAGTCTGTCACACCACTCCAAGGATCCACACGGCTCTCTTCAACCTCCCCTCTCCCCCTTTTCTCCTCTGTCTACCCCCTTCCAGCCGAGCCTCTGACCACTGTGCATTGCTTTCCTACTATGTTATCCTTACATATGTATACATTCACACATTAACATGTATAGTGGCGGGTCATTTGGACCTTTACAAGCCTGGTAAGATAAGACGCACCAGGGGGTGCAGATATGTCTGACTGCTCTTATGGAAAGGGAACCAGGGGGGCTTAATTGAGAGAGGTGGCCTTTACAGTGACTCCAGTGTAAAAAATCTTATTCAGTAAACACTGGGCCAAATCATGGGGGACAGACTGTACAATCCATTTATATCAGACGAGGAAGACATAAGAAGCTTTTTGATTAGTTTCACCACAGTCTGCATGAGCCCATGGTCACTGCAGCCCAATCTCAATCCTAACATACACCGCTCAGACCCATATTTCAAGGCTCCCTGTGGGCCTTAAAATCCAAAGTGGACAGTAAGTGTAACTGTGATTACACACATAGCACAAGACCCAACAACTGGATCACGGGCTCCACATGACATCTTCATCTCCGAAATGCCGCACAATTGGCTATCCTTTGAATTTTTGAAGCATTCTTTCTTTTGCAATCTCAAAGTGGTTCATCTCAGAAGAACAATCTAATTTGTTTTATACTGTGCTCTCTCCCCATGTCTCTTCCTCGCCGTCTTTCTGCCTGCCTTCTGTTTGTTCTAATGAATGACTTCTGAGATGAGGTGCTGCTGTGAGGAGGTCACAGGGGGCTTCAGAATCACATTACTGTTAATGATAATAAAAAGAACAATCTGTGCTAAACCTCTTGGATGTTTTTCCTTCTTTCCCCATATGGAATAGATGTTTTATCTGCTATTGTTCTGAATATCTTTACATGTTTGAATTGAAGTCTATGCAATTAAAATGCACAATAAATATTATGTTGTTTTATTTTATTTTTCGGAAGCATTGTCTGTTGACAAAAAAGGCTGCTCTGATGAAAGGTTTACAGTGGTGTGCCATCTGGGTTACAAAGTAAAGCACCAAGCACAACATCAGGCACATCTTAGCAACATGGTGCTACACAAGAAAATCTATTCACTACAGTAACATTTATAGTGCACAATGAATGCCAAGACCACTCAGAATGCAAACACAACTTTTAACAGTTGACATGGGTTATGCAGGAGTTGTGCTTTATTGATGTGGTGTCAACTTTTCACAGACAATAGTTGGCAGCAGTTCCCAGCATTTGGATGAATGCTATTCAATTTATATTATAGCAGTTGAGTAGAATCCATTTGCAGTCAAAGCACACATTTGGTGGATGATAATTGTTCTCATGTTTACATCATATGTAGGCTCAACAACAACCCCAACAGGCCTGATATAATAATAATCTATGTAAGAAATTCATAATGAAATAGCTTTAGAATAAATCTTCAAATATATGGGCACCAGAAAGATATTAAATCATTTTCCCACAAAATAATGCATTTAGTTAGGAGTATTGTTTCATTTAGTGACACAAACATTCATACGGGCTGTCATATCAACATATACCCAACACCAAAATGTTTGCTGGAGTTGTTTACATGGATCTGACATTCACAAGCAGATCATCAGTGACTTTTCCTCCCACCACCACAGAGATAGAGTTGCTGGCTGTCCTTCCGACGTGGCAGGGCAGCGTGGCGTCCCCAGGCTCATTGGCACCGCAGCTGTCACCCACAGGATGGGAGAGTGGCAGGGTCGATGGCTCTGCGGCGTGGCTTCTGGCAGCATCCCTCCCTTCCTGGCCCGGTGAAAGGGCAGGGATGGGGAGCCCAGTCTCTCAGTGCATTGATCGAGGGCCAGCCCTCCATTAGCCACCATTAGAGCTAAAGGTCAGCTAAGGCCAACGGATGCATCCTGTGTGCACATCCTATGGAGTGACTCATTCTCACTCCCAGGGAGTGAGTCCTTGTCACTTTGGTCTGCGCCACCCCCTACTACTGGTGGCTACATGAGGACGGCCATTCCTCTTAGAATAGTTACCCCCCTCCCTGATGGGTTGATGCATCCTACGGGCTGAACTCTCTAAAATGTTGAATTTCCCCCTTTTTTTTATGTCAGCCACATTATACATTATTGTTGCTTTTAGAGATATTACTATCCCCTGCCAAATTAAAAGAGCCTTCCTTCTAATTTTTCTCTAAAGGAAATTGTTTAATAAATGAGCAGGCCCTGATTTGCACTGATGATCACACAGCAACACAATTGCATCAAATTGCTCACCCAGAGATGGTGCACCACATCGTGCTCATCACTGAGTCGCAACTGCTGCCTGGTGTGGTTTACATTAATGCAGCCAGGCTGTGAAAGGGGATAATTGTGGTGCTAAATGCTGTAGAGGCTGACAGGATCCATTTCTGGACTTGTCAAGGGCACCAGTGGTAGAGAGGGTCGCGCCGGGGTCTATACACAGAGAGGCAGATCAGCTTATTTTCACCAACACGCGTACACACATGTGGGCACATGAAACACACACACACAAATAGACAGACAAAATCAGCTACACCACATAGAGATGATTGTCTCTTGCCTCTGTCAGGTTGTGGTTTTTTTCTCAAGCCATGGAGACCTCATCCTGGGAAATTGAGCAATTTCTGATTGAAAACAGTGCCGGTAATTAGAGCACTCACTATTTGTAACCACTTGGCATTGCATTAGTATGCAAAGCTGGCAGCCAGCTTATCTTGGGGAAAACGTTTGTTTCCTTAATTGCCCTCTTAGGACAAAAGTGAAGGGGGTGGATGGGGAGGGAAGAGAGTAAAATGTTAACGTGCTGCAGTAAGAATGGAGCCTGGTGTGTTGAGGGGCTGTGACTCCCTGAACACAGGGGTTAAACTCCACTAATAGGCTGCATACAACACACATGGGCACACACGCAGGCACTGAGTAACAGTGGAGCACTCATACACCCACATATGGGCACACACTTGCATTGGCACATGGGCACATGGAGGCACAGACAAAAAGACAATTATGAGGAGCACATGAACATTCCAGGACACACACAATTAGGCACAATTAAGTCCATAGACATACTGTATACTGTAAAATAACTATTGAGCACACTTGTGGATTAAATGACCCTCCAGTCTTTAGATAAATGAACAGGAAATTAGCTTTCTCTCGGCTAAGTGATAGAAAATGATTTTGCAAACATTACGTATTCCTGAATACTCAGCTTTATCTGTTGATATCAAACTTTTTCAACAGTATTTTTCGCCTACTGTAAAATTTTTATCCAATTTCCCAGATGCAGCTGAAGAGATAAAACTGTTAAGACTGTTCTTCTCTTACTGTCAGTTTTGAGAAGACAGGCGGAGTTGCTTCTGTCAGTTCTGCTTCATATTGCTGGTCTTCTTCTTGACAGATGTGTAGATGGACATGGACATCTTAACTGGACCCTGATGAGATGGAGACACAAAATATTTCCACGTTGAAATGTTAGTTTTTGGAATCAAATGTGGGATTTAGGCTTTCAAAGTGGCAGCATATTCTTTCTTCTCTTTTTTTTTTTTTTTTTTTTTGAACCAGTGGCTCATGAGGCTTGTACATAGTTACTGAATTTCTATGATACCCACTGATTGCTGGACAGGATTAGATAATGAGACATTCAACCTTTTACAAAACACAGAGGAAATGTATAATTAACTTTCTACTCCATGCAAAATATGCATCTATGCTAATATCTGCAATATCAAACAAACTTTTCACATTTCATATTAAATCAAAGTTTTGTATAAAATAGAAACCAATTGGTACTGTTCTCTTTTGAGAAAGACCAACCTTGCTGTGATGCGGTATTTCTTCTGAAAGATCATTAACTCTGTCAGTTCGGACCTTGCTGAGGTGATAAGAAGCATTACTTTATATTGTTATGTCTGTTTAGTTTTTTTTTTGTTTAAAAAAAAATCATTAAATGGAATATAAGCAATTATGATGACCCCTTAAAATGCTCTCTCTCTTTGAAAGGTTATCACCACATGTTGCGACTACTTTTTCCAAGTGTAATCCGTTCACTCATAAACAGACACAAAGACGCAAATGTATTTAATATTCAGCAGAATCAAAGTGAGTCAGTGCGGGCTGATAGTCGATCTGAAATCTGATGTTAAAAAAAGTATTTTTAACACGACAATATCTGGATGAAGGAAAATCAAAACCCACCCAAGAACCAATTATGTTAAAAGTTAGTTTTGTCATAACTTTAAGATAATATAGATACTTGGCTCAGTCTGTTTGACCATTATTTGGCACTGAAGGTGATTTTGTCTGAATCTAGATATGAAAATTATAGTTTGAATGATGATGTTGATTTAATGACATATATTAGTTGTTTTGATCTTTTTTGTATACCAATGATCATCTGCCAAACCAAAAGGCACATTACAAACAGGTATGTAACGGGGTTTTATGTCACAACTGACTGTCTGAATATACTTTTGTACAATATACATATTCTAAACCAGAATGGCGTCAATCCTGACGGGAAAAATAACAGCCACGTTTTATTAATAGGTAGCAAATTCATATAAAAACAATCAATAAATTCAAAACGAAATTGCTGACGGTATTGAGACAGTTTTTAAAAATAAAAACACTGTTCAGTGGGTGTAAAATCCACAGGTGCATGAATAACGCTGAAAACATGAGTGCGGGCCCATGTATAGGCCTTCTGGTGTATACTCCGCTTATTCAGCTTCTCGTTAAAAATCCGCAATAAAACTAGTTTCCAATCAGCTTCATTATATCCACTAATAATAAAAAGGTCACGATGTTATGGACCAATTCGACATGAATTGCTGTCAGATTAAATAAAGTTACCTCTTTCTTCTCAATGGTCTGCTGTTGCATTTCATGTTCTCAAAAAGGCTGTAGAGAGTGAAGAGAGTAAGTAAAAAGGTTGGTGAGGATGAAGGAAGGAGGGAGGGAGGGAGACAGGTTGATAAAAAGATGGAAGCGTAAAGTTTTCACAAATTGAAAATACTAAATATATGATGACATCAATACATGATAACTTCAAAACACAATACTCTCAAAACCACCTTAAAGGGATCAGAGAGCAAGTGACACGCATATGTTTTAATTATTTGGGTGAATTTGTTAGAATGACTGATAGACACATATAATAGATTCTGGGGAGGCTTTAATGAGCAGCAGTCAATAAACCAGCTTTTAAAGTTATTTGTCTTAATTGGTCCAAATACTGGAATTATTAAGGAATATGACGGAAGTGTTTATGTTTACACCTGCTTGCAAGCACTCATGTGCACACACAGCGGGTGGGCACATGTATGCCTGTGCGTGCGTGCGTGTGCGCACGCGCATGTGTGTGTGCAATTCATCGTCACGTTTCCACATAAATTACGTTACACTCAAATCAGTCGTTCAGGCGTCTTTAAATGCTTTTTGATTCGATAATAGGCTATAGTCACTGTGGTTCAGTAGACTAGTTTATTATATTCAGAGATTCATGTATCGAGTTTAAGTCATCAACAGGATGTTTTTTTCTCTTCAATGGAGGCTCCGACTGAATTAATGCTTTTTGCATTTCGTCAAACAAACCCCGAACTAACACAAGCATTGAATGCCGTGTTGCTCAAAAGGAGTCCCTCTTTAGATCATCTCCGGCTGAAGGTTTGGGAATGTAAGACTTCCTTAAAGTTGTGAGGGCCAAAATGGCTTTAGGAGAGCTGAATCAGTGTCCGTGTGTACACATCATGTCCAACAAAAGCAGGGGCTAATCCACCTAATTTACACAATGCACAGGGCCCTGTTTACATGGGATATACCCACAGAGGGCCTCTGTCTCATCTCATCCCTGTATTTCAGACCGGACAGAGGTAACCTGCTCGTTTTTATTTCCCTCTCACGTGCTCGTGAAGGGCCCCGTGAATTATTACAATGTGCAACAAAACTTAAGCAAGTAATATGACCTTATACAAAAAGTAGCTATATAAATATAAATTATAATTATAATAATTATTTAGTTTGCTTATTTACACCTGTTTATATTCATTTCATAAAGCCATTTCTTTCTAAGATGAATAATTACAATTTCATTTCTGTCAGGTAAGAACTCAAAGTTAACATTCAAGATACATATATTGGACTGTTCATATACGAAACTGAATAAAGGATTTGTATCCATTCATTTATATTTAATATAAGGACAAGAATGTCATAAGCAGGATCACCAAATGATTGTATTCAGGCTTTCCCCCCCTTTTGTACAAAAATACAACACTCAGTGAAACACCTGAACGCATCATTCAGACGAACAAAATCAGATTTAACGAAAGGATTATGTCATAACCATGCTATATGATACGCTTATTGTTCATGTACTCAGACTCAAGCAAAGCTATTTTACAAGTCAAAAATAATTAAAATTACAGAAAGAAAATTTCATCTGCAGCCCACCTATTCTAGACATTAAACGCACCAATATTCAATTTTTAACCCTCACCATTAGCCAGCCGCTTTAGATGTTAGTTGCAGGGTAATGATGTGATATCAAAAATCACTTGAAAGTGTTAATTTTTAAACACGTACTATAGACATTTTTTTCTTCCTTTTTGTCCCGCAATACAAACATTTCAGGCCGTAAAAATTCTACATGTGTCCATTAGGTAGTTTATAGGATTTTACACTGGGGGGAATACATGAAAATACATTCATATTTTATCTGTGAGGGCGTCGCGTATCAATGTGTGTGGGCCGACTTTATGAGATTATAGAGGATTTTATGATATCACTCTACTATATTGGGCATGGACAGAATTTTTCCACTATAATCTTATATTCCAAATGGATATTTTTGATTCAGCCCCCTTTATGTTTTCCGTATTACAACAACTCCAACACCTATTTAAGCTAAATATGATCTAAATAATGCCAAATGTTTCCAAGTTTTTCTCCTTTCCGTTTTGAAGACATCATCTGCAACGAGTTAATTCCGATAAACCAAACAAAGTGAGTTTAAGTGTCTATTTAATGTAAAATGTTACTGAAATATAGACATTAAAGGGTTAACAGCACAGTTAAGCGATCAAGGAGGGGCACTGAAGGTGTATTGTCTTATTTTATGGCTTTTCAGCTCAGTCACCATTGACAATTTAGACAATAATTTAAGACTTCTGGCAGCTGCGAAGCATTTTTTAAATTACTTTCATTACAGTCCTACATTTCCTGTTTATTCGACTAAGAGCCCTTTATATCTTCCACTGCTGTAGGTGTGTTTTGTTTCCGTAATTGCATTTTTCCAGAAGGGATAGGTAATTACTTTGGCACAGCCAGGTAAATTCCGGCGGTAAATTGAAATATTCTGCTTTAATCCTCCTTAAATCCCAATTCTCAGGACACGGAGATGTGAGCAGCGGAGGAGTCATGTGGAGCTGCGGTTGCTTCTTCAGGTGAGCGTCGCGTCGCAGGGGGGCGGAGGATCTCCTCTCGCCGTCATAAGCATAAAACAAGATTACTAGATCTTTATCACCCAGCGCCCCCCCCCCCTCCTCCACCCTTCTCAAAGCTGCAACTTCACAATCTCAGGTTTGAAATGTTGCATAATGAGCAGGAATTCAGTTGTAAGTTGTTTTGTGGGAATTTATTTTAAGTTAAATGAAAAAGTCACAAATAAAACATCCCTGCATGTTTTCCAGGGGTTTCAATTCCTTCAACAAAAAAGCAGGTGTTTATGTAAATGATGCAGGAGCATGCATAAACAATCCTGTGCTTGACATGTTTGTTTTGTGGAGTTTGAGAGATGCTGTTTGAAGACATGGAGGCTCCTAACATTTACCAGACATTAAGAATAACACATTTTCTTCTCATAAACGAATATACATGTGACTGATCACAAGTGGAGTCCATATTCCAAGTATTTAAGTATAGTATCTCATGCAGGAGTAGTAGATATTAGCTGATGCTTGTGCGTTTTGCTTGTCATGGTGCTGCCTGATTTTTACCTTCCCTGTATCTTTAATTTGTAGTCACCAGGAATAAAAGGCTGAGTCTCAGCTCTGGCAGCTCCCATGTCAGTCTTTGCAGGAGTGGGTGACAGAGAACAGCAGAGGCAGATAGCATGCTAAAATCGCATCACTAGGGACCCCACATCAAAGAAGACCAAACCTCATATTGAGTGAACTTTTAAGCCAGAAAGACTGTGTGACATCAGAGCACCTAAAATGTGACTGTCATGTTTTCCAAACTTAGCTGAACACAGGCTCAAAGACTTGAGAACTGCTCAATGGTAAGCACTGTTCAAACGCACACACACACACACACACACACACACACACACACACACGCACACACACGAAGATTAGCAGTCTTTGTCTTGCAGGAACCTCAAAGACCAATTAGATTGAGAGATGGGTGTGACGAATTTGTCAAAAATAAGATGATAGATATCACTTTGGCAGTGAGCAAACACGGCTGGGGATTTCACTCAAGCACAGTCATTGACAAGGCACTGTCAGAAAATGTGTCATCTTCCGCAGACCTGCCAGTTGACAAGGATGCAGCTTGGGATTGAGACTGATCAATTCCCAAACTGACAACCAGACATTGCTCTGATAACAGCATTTTAGTTCCTGAGGTAAAAAAAAAAAAAAGTGCTGTTTGCTTGGATATATTGTCAACTCTATTTGCATCACAATATTGTACCATCCCAAGATGCAGAAGTGAGAGAAAGTGAGCAGCAAAAGCAGAGTGTCATGTTTTTCCAGGGTTTTTAAAACTTTAACAGTGGAGTTTTGACCTTCCCACACTTCTGTTTGGACACACTGGCGGAAGTGGCATACAGTGCACATGTCTGGTTTTGTTGTTTAATGTACACCAATTCAACATGTCTAATACTCAAGCTTGTCTTCAGCCACTATTTCTAAAGTGAAATCCGATACTCAAAGCATTTTCCTCTTCAAAGTAGTCTCCTGTTGTGCTTTGTGACCACAATAGTGTCAATCTCATACTTTCAAAGCTTCATCCTTTATGTCAGCTTTGAGTAGCTGTCTATACATGTCTTCGAATAGAGTTGAGGCTTTGATGGCTGGTCTGAAAACAGTTGGAAAGATTATGATGGAAATCTAAAGAAGAAAAACAATTCCTATTGATTTGACTACACGTAGAAATTTGACCTGTGATTTTGTGGAATTGCTTTTATGAACAAAGAAAATGTGTGTGATGGTTGCAACAGCTCCAAAACATTAGTTAGGCTTAAAAGTATTGTGGGAGGTATAGAAAGGAAATTCCCAATCAGCTGTATAATTACACATCATACCCAGATCCCAGAAGACCTGTAATATAAGGTGATTGCAAAAGGTAAGCTCCAAATCCATAAATAGCAACACAACATTTTGGCCCAACCTGCACATTAAGCCACTTAGAATATGCAGCATGAATATTCTGATTATCCTATTGACTTGCTTCAATTTGTGCTGATAAGACTGATAAAATATTCGACTGACAATTCTGATAAAGAAAAAATTTTAATTGAGTCCAGTTGCTTATATGAAGTGAGAATTTACTGCTTTTTTTGTTTGTGTCGTTAAAAATCAAATGGCGTTATGATTTGGATTGTTGCTTGGACAAAATAGATAATTTAAAGATATAAAGTTTGGCTCCTTATAAAAAAACAACTAATATATATATATTTGTATATATTTGTATATATTTACAAACTACACACACACACACACACACACACACACACACACACACACACACACACACACACACACACACACACACACACACACACACACACACACACTTTTTTTAATCACTCCAAAAAATGAACAAGTAAAACACAGATAATCAATATTTGCAGCCTCTACCCTCAATATTAAAGCATTACACTGTATCTCTGTTTGAGATGAATGCCTTCGATGCCTACCACCAAGAATCATGTTGTGTTGTTTTCACTGATATACTAGTTGATGATATGAGGTTTGTGGACATGCTAGAAAGAAAAGCTTAGTGTTGTCCTAAACAATAGCTGTTTGAAAAGCAGCATTTGAAGCCATGCCAAGTGATTGGAAATAATCAAATGACAATAATCAGATGAAAAGAAAGGCAATCTCAATAAACTTTGTCATTCAACCATTCAAGGTTCAATCATATCAGAGGTGTTTTGCATAACTATGAGACCCTGCTTCTAATCCTCAAAGGGTTTTGGGGCTACTTGGCTTTGCACTGTAGTCATTCAAGGTCGCAACCCGGTAGGAAATATGGGCTGCCATAGCAACACAAAGATGGCCTCTGAAGGCTTAGCATAATTCTTCCCTAATAGAAAAATAACAGCGGCAAATCCCGTCCTTAGTGAACTGGCTTATTTGACAGAGGCAGACTCCCACCTGTGAAGCACATAGTCACCACACCAATGCGCTAAGACTACGATAAGATGAAAAAGAGCACATCTCTGGATGGGGATGGGCGGCCTAATCTCAAGCCAAATTCTTTCTCTTCTCTGAAGCTGAAAACAGCCCACAGTGTGTCTCTGGCTAGCTTTAGGTTTTTTTGAAGCTGGACAATATGAGCTGCCAAATGAATCATACTCTCTATATAGTACTTAACTTTGAAGTGCTTAAGCCATACTCTGAGAAAAACTTTTGGAAGGAGAAGTTGGCTTATATAGGATCAAATCCCAGCTAGTCAATTGTTTTTGTCTTCTCTCTTGAAATTATTCAAACTCAAATAGAGTTGCTGAATTATTGGATTATTTTGTATGAGTATGAGTAATAAAATCACCTCAGTTTTAATGTTCACTGGGTGCTCTAGTGAGAAATAATATGGCATCAGGGTGTTCTAAACATGCCTAGTAACTGTCCTCTTCCTTCTGATTGCAATCACAAAATGTGTGACCCCCCACCCCTCCTCCCACTTTGTTGCCAGGTACCACAGAGATGGATTCTCACTGTGTGAGTTGCATCAGGATGATGAGCACCGGGGAGAGAATAAATTACCGCCACACTCTAGAGTGGGAGGCATGTAAGTATCAGCCGTTACAGCAGTGCATTGCACTCTGCTTATGGAATCACTAATGAGGAGCAATATCCAACGATGTTGCAGCCATGGCTAAAATCAAAGGCTTTATGAAATCATTACTGTCAAAGCTAGCTATGAAAATCAAATGATTGCCCAACATGAATTTCTGAAAAAGGTGTATAGTGCTGTTTTGTCACATTGCAAAGGCTAAGATAGAAAGAGAGAGAGAGAGAGAGAGCTGAATGATGTGATGCTTCCTCTGCTTTGCACCTGAGTCAGCCATTTTTAGCTCGACTGGATTTCTGTTTATTCACTACATTCAACAGCTAGAGCCTCATTGTTTGGCTCAGACGCTGCGTCTTCCTGTCAGTATCCTACAGTAGATTCCAGTCACTTATTCAGCTTAAAGGGTATTTCAGCCTGCCGGGATGAGTCCTGCTACTTCATTCCTTACTGTGCATAATCTCATGATTTTCAATGATGTTTTTCTGTTTAATGCCATATTCCCAGAAAATTTTCAAGATGACAGAGCAGAGCTGAAAACAAGATTATCATTGTATCTTAATGTCCTCTCAGTTCAGGACAGGAAAAAGCTACATTATGTTTTTGGCTTGCTGTTATCGAACTATTATATCAATATGAAAAATCACGCTGAAAAGATTCTTGGCTTAATATTTCAATTTGAGGAAAAATTCTGCTTATCGTCATATCTGGTACTTGTGGATCTGATAACCACAAGGGTGATGTATTAGTACTCTAAAGGGACTTTTTTGTCATGCAAATGAGAGTTCACCAGCTTTCTTTTCTTATCAATTCATCTTTTTGCTGTTGGGCAAATATGCAAAATTCATATATTAATATTTTATTCTTCCCATTATATTAAGAGGTGTTCATTGTAATATATTGCCATTAAAAACACTATCTTTTTTCTTTGCCCTATACACCTTTAAATCCTGCTATTGCTACCTTTTGGCAATGAAAGCCTCTTCATAGGATTCTCTGCATTCCTGCGGCTTTCCAATATTATGGAGTGATTTGCAGTGGCGTCTTCACATTGAATGGGCAATGACATTTATAATATGAGAGACTGAATTTACTTCGTAGTGCAGCCTCAGTGGTTGGGTGAATAGCAGAATGGAGTAATTAAATCAACACTGTATGGACAACTGTCCAATGAGAGTCCAGACTCTCCTCCCTGAAGGGAATCCCACTGAATGTTGGCCTGTAAGCCTCCTGTTTCAGAGTCTTACACTGAGCACCTTTCTACATCAAAGCTTGCTCAGCACCATGTCTCAAAGATTCACATCTCCAGGAAAGAATGGCCTCTGCTGAGATATGGACACCTCTGGCCTCATTTACTGTGCATGGTCCCCTCCCCCTCTCCAGGCCTGAATCTGAGGATAGAGTGGCTATCTGATGAGATCACACAGAGAGGTGCGGGAACTTAAAGGCAAAGAGTTACTGTGCATCCTACCAGGAGTCTCAAAAGGGTTCTATTAAAACATGTTCAATATGCCGGTCAGGGCTTTCAAAGTGCTGCACACCCTCTAGCCCCGGCAAACTCAAAGGGCATCAGTACACATTCAGTAAGGGGAATCTGGCCCCCATTAATTTAATGAGTCCAGGGTATTAGTATGCCATAGCCAGCTGTGAAGTCTCCCTTTTTTCATCTCTGGTGGAGTTTTAAGGAAAGATCCACCAACTTGGGAGTGACAAAGGAGAGCAGGGAACGAGGTGCACTCATCTAATCTGAGATCAATTTCTAGCTGTCAGTCCTCAGAGGGCAATTTCCAGTGGTTAAGATGTCTTTGTGTGAGCTGGAAATCCAGATAAAGAATGCAGAGTGGCACATTTACTGTCACCGGGAGAACTTTGCTGTCTCTTTATCATGATTGCTTCCCCAGAAAACAGACATGAAACTTGAAAAAAAAGAAGAATAATGGGCAGGGTATTGCCGCTTGGAGACATATTTGCATAAAATATTTGGAAACACTCTCAAGCTTTTTTTCTCCATTCAGATCTGTTGCATTCACGTTTTCAGTTGTAACACCTGACTTAAAGATAGAACACAGAGCATGGTGCTATACAGTAAGCTGACATACATCTGACTGTCACCTGTAAGAGATTACAGAGACAGTGGAGTTTGCCAGGGCTGTCAACCAGGAAATAGCAACTGCTGGAGCTAATTAAAGCCATAGAAACATGGTAACATAGCCCAGCTCAGGCCCACATCAAACACTCCTCTTCATGCCAGTCTGAAGTCTCATCTCTGGGATGTTGAGGCCCTCTGTGACCTGCGCTTGGAGCCTGCTGGGCCCTAGGCCTGACCTGAGAGCTGCGGGGTGAACCAGAGTGGGTCAGGATCACTGTGGGGTGCACCTGGACCAGACTTACCTGTGTCTGTGTATCTGCATACCAAAATGTGGCCATGCAGCTATGTGGGCGCGGGTGTGTGGACTCTGACCTACACAACAAAGGGAAAGAGAGAGCCTAGGTGAGAGGTCAGGAAGAGAGGGGAGGCTTAGGGAAAACACACATAGGACGCATTGGCTAAACATGATCAGAGGGACACATATGGTCTCAGCTGAGGAAGAACCAGATGCCCTCAGATGTCTCGATGAAACATAAGCTCAATGTAAACACATCACCACAGTATGGATTGTGCTTGTGTTATACATATTTTAGTGATAAGCTTCAATTAAGAGTAAATAACAATCTTTTTATCTAGTTATCTCAAGATAAAAAAATACTTGAATTTGCCAAGCTACAAATTAAATAACTATTTCAGATTGCCATCTCTCAAAATAAAACTGAGCTCAATCGTAATGAGCAATTTCACTGAACAAAAGTACCTGAAGCCCACTGAGGAAAGGTTGTTCCAGCCAATATTTATAGACATGTGATAAAAGAAAAAAAGATAAAAGAACAGATAGTTGTTGACTCTCTCCAGTCCGTCTGTTTCGTCTGAAAGTGTATTGTTGTAGAGCCTGAGTGTAACTAGGTAGAGAGACAGCTCCAATAAACCTCCTATCAAACTTTTGCTCATGTCCAGTTGCAGCAATAATATACCACTTAAAATAATATCAATAGAAAAATAATTTCAACCAAATTTCTTCCCTAAACATGTGTCAAATCCAGGTTCTTCTACTGTATGGAAAAAAGCTACAGTCTTATGTTTTAATATGTACCTATTCCACCACATTTTTGTTGACATTCTCTGAACTGAAATGTTTTTGTATTTATTTAGTGAAAGTTAACACTGAAGATCCATAACGGTATGACGGGGTTGATGAGCACAATCACATAGGTGGCAATTACAGCACTGATTCATCATTGAATCTAAAAGGAGTGTGGCAGAAGGGTGTAGGCGTTGTCTATGTGCGGTGATCTAGCCCTGTTAGGTGGATAGCTCTGGGGACTGTGTTGTGGCTCTCAGGGTTGGTCCTGCTGCCATATCTAGGAAGACATCTGCACTACAGCACCATGGTGTGCAGCACATGGGCCACCTAAAGCAGGTCTCCACCTGCCACACGGAGCGCTGACACAATGTCATGCAGGGATGCATGTAGGCAGACCTGTCTACAGGCATGTCACTGTCATCCGAGACAGACACCAATTTGCCACCGTCTTGGGGAGGTGAGCACAGCACAGCTGATGTATGCAGAAAGCATGTTCAGAACTGCACCATCAAAATAGAGGATTTTTTTTTCTAGTCTGCTAACACTTCACAATAGCAGTGAAAAATTCAATACAGCCCATGTTGGCTATTTTGTGTGCCTGCCGAGTAGAAGGCCTGAACAAAATGAGAAAGCCCTTGATTGGATTTCAGGGGCCTAATACTTTTCTGCCACCCTGGGCAGCCCAGGTTCTCTTGTTGTGTAAAACAGAGTGTAGGCAACTTTCCGCTTCATGTCTTTATGGCTTCATACTCAGAGTGACTGGCTGTGAGGGCCTGAGTGCTCTGTTCTTTCAGCAGTCGTCGTGTGGTCTCAATCTCTTTACACGTCTCACTGCCAGGCTCCTCTCTACCAGGCCTCCCCAAACTGTGTAATCAGCAGATGTCTTTATAGAGTCCACTGCCATGTGCACAGCCTGCATTCTTAACCAATTTCATTTTGGTGATATATATATTTTTCTTTTAGATTATTATTATTCTTTCAAGCCCTGCAGCGTTGATTTGGTTCTTAATGTGGCCTCAGGTTACAAATACTGCCTCAATCAGCAGTTTGAATTCATATGGCTCAATGATATGTCCCAAGTGTACTTAGGTTAGACCATTCTATTATACTGCAGACCTGCTGATTTAAACAAACTGACGCAAAGTAATTCCACAGAATGCTTTGACCTTCAAAGAGATGAAGTCAAACCAACTGAGCAGGTTTTAGAGCTCATAATCCCGGTGCAGGAATATTTCCACTTATATAATAATATAAGGAAATAAACCAAGGACTCTACTGTCTTAAATTATATTTTATGATGAGTTACCTAACACACAAGATACCACAATGCTGTAACAAAACATTTAATTATTGTATGGTGAACTCTGTGAAAGCAGACATGTTATAGAATAATGAACAGGAAGTATATGTACGACACACATTTTTTTCATGTCATGTTAATTTGGACATGTTAACCCACACACATACAAGTTTAGTAATAATGTCAATGCATTGCTTAAGTACAATTTTGAAGTGTTTGTACTTTACTTGAGCATGTATATTTCATGCTACTTTATACTCCTACTCCACTACATTACACAGGGAAATATTTTTCTTTTTGCACTCAAAATGTACATGATAGCTTTTATAATTTTTCAGATGACAATGTTAAACATACACTCAGGCAACCTATGAGTGCTACGTTGTTGTGGATTTAACCACCTGTATATAAAGCAGTTCAAATTAGCTCCACCTTGACCATGAGTATTAGTATTAATATTATTCTACTAATATAACATATGAGACAGGAGCAATTCTCCAGCCAGTTGACAACTTTTAAGTACATTTTGTGTATAATAGTTATTAATCCTTTTACTTGAGTAGCATTTTAGATGCAGGTCTTCTACTTAAGTATTTCTACAGTGTGGTACTGCTTGCAAAACTACCACACAAGGCAAGATGCCTCTATCCATTATGGGCATGTGGCAACATGCATTATTATGAGCACCACCTGGGCACCATCAGGGCACCAACATGCCAGTATCCATCTTTGTCTGTCACCATCTTTAATATTGCTGTAGAAGGTGGCAGACTTGTTAAGGGTTGGGTACTCGTGAATTGAGCTGTCAAAATTAACAATGTTTCTGGTGTGTTTAAAAGGCAAAATGGGTCACGCGTTCAGGCAACAACTAAAACCCAAGAGGGATGCTGTGATGTTCGTTGCTGAGAAATTATTCATTACTGTATGTTATCACATCAAGAAAATATTTTCAAATTTTTTCCTCATTACCATCTGAAATAACCTGGTAGTTATGGTAACTAATTATTTCATATAATTGTGCCATATTAAGTCATATAATAGTGTTGATACTTCTGTCACTTACTCCTTAATGTCTAACCTGACCTTTGATAGCGATCCTGCTAATGACAACTCCATGAATTCACTTTTTATTAATTGGCAATTTTGCTAGTGTAATGACATGGAGATAGGGAGGTGTATGTGTATGTGTGCATGTGTGCGTGTATGTGTGTGTGTGTGTGTGTGTGTGTGTGTGTGTGTATCTGATAAGTGGTGATGTTAGACTTGTGCACTTGGCAAGCACTCTTTTTCACTCCATTTGGTGACAGATTGGGTTTAAATAACATTACATCTTCACAGTTGTGACTCACAAGCCTCAGTGTTACAAAGTCAGAGTGAGGTTTAGCACTTCAGATGAAAATGAAGAAGGACCAGGTCGCCTCACTTCGTCTTTTAGTTTATCATTGTCTGCTTGGCCTAATCTGGGACTCAATGGATGTCTGGAGCACAGTTTTACTGTTGTCAATTAATTCCCTTCAAACCCCATTCTTTCCTAATACCTACCCTGGTGATCTGCATATCTGGAGTGTAGTGATGTGAACATGAAACATTTGAGACGGAAATGGCCTGACTCTGCTTGCAACCTAATGCTCAAGATACATTGTTGAAACGTCCTAATGCTTTATAAATATAAATACAGAGAGCCCATTCTTGATCTGAAAAGAAGGTTTGCTGTAATGATGTGCCTTCATCAGCACAGGTGGTAATTGATTACAGGCTTGCTATACTGGAAAAAAGACACAGCACCTTGATTGCAGCATGTTGTATTGTGGAGTGCTAAGCATTACTGAATGCTTCTTAGCTACCATGCTAACAACAGCGCTACAGTTTTCAAAATAACTTTGATTTAGCTGAGGTCATAGTGGGGTGCGCCTCCTCTTTGAGCCCCAGGTAGGAACGCATGCAGAGTAAGTTTGTGTACTGGTATTGGTTCATATGGTAGCCTACCTGGAATTTGGTACAGGTACCTAACGGTACCTTATTTCCGTACTTTACTTTCTATGTAATTACAAAAATAATTTTAATTGTAAAAAATAATCCAAACTTCACAATTTCAGCCTTTGTATTTATTTAGAACATCTAGTTGTAATACACCACACAAAATAAGACCCCTCTCTATCCCTCTCCCCTACCAAACCCGTCCCCACAACCTCGAGTCTGCTGTTGGCCAGCTTTGCATTTTGCATCACAAATTTTTAGTTATCTTTGTCAAGTTTGGAAAAGTGTAACCATACTTGCGACCGTTTTCAGCTCACCATTGTCCTGACTGTGTTGAACTTGAACAAGCTAGGGTTAGGCCAGGGGTAACATCGTCAAACCTTTTCCCTTTCTCTCTAAGATATACTCTCTCATCCAGATGCGCACTTGCCACAAGCAGTAAACTAGGGGGTATTTTTTTATAAGGCTCATGAGCAATCATCAATATTTATTCAAATTCATTCAAGGCACTGAAATTTGATCTTGAATTTCTGACATAATTCTGTCAGTGCCCTTTTAAGTATCCAACCCTAATGCCTTTTTTAATATTGACGCTCCTAAAAGCTCGTCCAATGTAAATGTTACATTAATTCTCTGAACTGCTATACGTTACTGTCGGCCCTGCCCCCCTTATCAGCCATGTTTGTTTTTACTGGAATAGTGCTATCAAAGGCTAACTGCTTTACAGCACCTCCTGGTGCTCCCCAGGAGGAAACTTTTCCTGTTGGAGTAAAGAATTCAGCCCACAGATTTAAAGGTAAAAATAACTGCCTGTTTTGCCATGTTTAAAATTTTTATTTTGCGCTTTTATGCTTTCATTTATTTTTCTGAACTTGCCATGAAACTGTTCACAATCTGCCCTAAACATCCAAAGATTCGGGTTTTAGGATTTTGGTTGATGGATTCATTATCATGTTGTTAGCCCTCACTTGGCACACTCCACAGGTAACGTCCTGCACACTGCTGTTGCCCTTTAACTTTCTTGGCTAAAACCTGAGTGTATGGCAGTTGAAGCATTAACTGTGACATGTCTTTTTAAGACGAAAGTGTGGTGTATTTGTTGTCCAAGAAAGATACACAGGAGTGTGGCCTCTGCTCTAAAGCTTTGCTTACGCTCTGGTTTGGCACAGTTGTTCTGTCCTTAGCTGCCTCTTCTTTAAATCCAAGGCTTAGTATGAGGTGGGGCACAGAGGAGGGATAAGGGCTGTCACTGCTGCTGCTGGGGTGCCCACGCCAGCATTGCATAGAAACTAATAAAGACACACACTGGCAGGACCCCGCGGACCAAGCAATGAGATGTCACCATAAACAAGCTGCAGGACATTTGCAGTCAGCTTCCTGGGCTATATAATGCTGACCCCTTTTTACTCAAAGGTAATTAGAAGGTCCTACTTGAACGTATTGGAAGGATCAAAATTCAAGCATTGTCTGTCATTTTAAAAGAATAAATTATGCAAACATTTAAAGCACATCATATTAAGATTCTCCACTGTTTTTCATATTTAGGGACAATTTTACTATTCATATTGCAATAGAGAAGGTAGATGTTTAGCATCAATGCTAGCTAGAGTTATGTGATTTTAAAAACACACACTAAGCTAAAGGTGAACACTGAATTTCCTGACTTTGTCAGTCACACTTGCTTCTCCGAACTTGCATGTCAAAGTCCATCAAATGAACACCTCTAGCAGTAACATGTGCACAGGTCACATATCATGCATGTCACCTAAGCAAATGTTGAGTGACATGCAGCAGATACTCCCAGAACAAAAAGTGATGCATGGCAGCGCGCAGCTCAGACAAGTGTTGTGATGTGATGCCTCATGATTTGCGGGACAGGTAACGCCACAGATGACAAATTTCTCATCCAAAATATACAGCAGCAGTCAAAATAGTGTACTGAGAAATAACACATGTAACTCAAGCGTAGCCCAGATATGACTGCATGTGTCTTCAAATTTAAATAGGAATATTTTAAGGTACAGAAAAGTGTCAATCCATCAATATTCAAGTCAGGTTGTAGGTAAAATCATGAGTAGTAGTTACATTTGTACAGTCTGTAAAGAGTTCAATTATGTATTTACTTTACAAAAAATATATGATTTTGATTTAATTTAACTCCAAAATTTCACATCTCAGATTACCTAAATTATAACTTTCTCATAGAAAAGAGCCCGAAGACCAAACAGCAGGAATAACACTCATGGGCCTAAAATATAAGGGTGCTTTAATTTGACGGTGTGAAATTGGAGTGCCTTTGAAGAACAGCCACAAAAACCTATTTATTTCTCGTCTGTGGTGAGACTCTGACACGTCTCTTTTGTACACTAGAATTGTGGTTGGGCTCATTTAAGGTAAATTTAAAGAAATATGTGACCAGAACCTTTAGGTGAATCAATTTAACTCAACAAAACGGGGCCTCTGTGTTATAGGCAGGCCTCCCACTTCTTTCAGTGCATTGTCATTATACTGCTATTGTGCTCACAATATTGTCCATTATCATTGTCGTCATCATTAGTTTCTTATTTTCTATGTGACTTATACTGTTATATATGTTATTTGTATCAAAACAGTCAGACTAGCTATTGCATCACAAACAAAACAAAATAAAACAAAAGCAATTGCATATTGGAGAAACTTCAGTGTTTCAGCTACACGAACACACTCTTTAACGAACTGTTGATTGATAAATATTTATAAATAATCTTTTTGAAACGTTCAAATTAACTGTATAACTGAAATATATATATATTTTTAGAAAATACACTAAATCGTTGTTTAATGTAGAAGCTTTTATTTTCTGGAGAGTGCTGCGTTGATTTTGTAATACATGTGAAATTAAAATAATACTATATATACTATAATACATTTAGCTAGTTATAATTCATTTTATATTATTACTCTAATTTAGAGATACCGTGGAAGTGTAGGCTGTGTGTTTTCATCATAGATAATAAACTTAAAATTAATCACATTATAAAAAAATGGTATTATTGAAAATATAGAGACATTAAAAACGTGATCATTTTAAGACCGAAGGTATAATAAAAAAGCAAAACATTTATTTATTCTAATTAAAAATAAACATTAAATTAATAAAATTAGCTTTTAAATAATATAGGTAAAGGTTCAGATTAAATTTTTATCAGGTTGTAAGAATTAATGCTAAATTGAATGTACAATGTCACCACCCAAATGAGCATGAGTGTTGTAAAAAAAGAAGAAGAAAAAAAAAAAGAACATTTAAATTAAGTATACATGAGCTTGTTTTTGACCTCTCACATACACAAAATTAGCTGTTTTAGTCAAGAAAGACAGTTGTAAATGACAATCCAGTTTTATCTTTATTTCAGTCTATGGGGTAAAGAAAGTTATGCGATAATTGATGGAAAGTTTTCCAGCTTATGTCAGACAAATGCTATCTGCATGAAAAGTAATTATGCATACTTTGTATTAGAGTTTAGCTGTTTGTTGATGAAGCCATCTGTTTACAAGTTTCTTTGTATTACTTTTCTATTGTTTTTACATTTGCAGAACTTTGTGTGCAGCATCAAAAGACGAGGAAATTCATTAGCTCTCTAGTTCAAGGTGGGATCTAATTGGCAGAAGATTCTTTTATTTCAAGTCGTTTTGTTTCTTCAAGGGACTTTGTCTGGAATGGGAGGCTCTCATCATAATCTAATAATATGCAGTGATAAATAAGAACAAAAGTTTTTGATCAAAAACTGTGAGTCAAATCAGATGTCTCTCTTAGATTGAAATGTGAAACTTCTCTCAGTTTTCAGTATGAAAGGCCACCATCTGTTTATCGTATGTTCATCTGTAGAGAAGACACTGAACCGTCAGCAGTGTCCCTCCTACTTACCAGGACACTTACACACTCTCCTCAAGTTAAAGATATACAAATCTTCAAATCTTTCACAAATCTTTAGGCTTTTATTTACATTGATAGGTCAGCTCTATTAAAAGTGCGAACGATAAACAACATTTGCTTACTGGTGGAAACGAAGTTCACAGCACTCACTTTATTCAAGCTGTGAAGTCACAGTCAAATTTTATGTTACAGGTAAAATCTGATTACAACATTAATATAAAGTAGTGGTTCAAACAGATAAAGTACTATGTTTAATTTTTGGAATATTTTAAACCTTTTTCTTTCTTTCTTTCTTTCTTTCTTTCTTTCTTTCTTTCTTTCTTTCTTCTCTTAGCCTCTTTTAAACTGCAAAAGAAACTTATAAACGTTATAGAGCATACTGTTAAACTCAAAATATATTCACCTTCATATTCTAGACTTTAAAATCTGAGATCAGTGGGGAAGCATACTGGGAGAGAGTTACCAATCCTTCCTTAAATCTCAAACTCTCTCATGATTTCCCAAAGTTAACCTAGGGAGGGGAAAAAAAAGCTTACAAATTTTGAAAGCTTTCCTCGTGTCATACTATGAAGGCTTTCAACAGCAAAGACTCAAATAGACTTTCATATGAAGCTGTCAGATTTTACTCATCTCGTAACTCACAATTCTTGTTAAAAATATTTATGTCGACTCTCACTCTATGCACTATGTTATTTTATTTACACCCTTTTTTCTAAATTTTGAATTATATTAAAAGCAATCGCATACTAAGAAAATTAAGTTACACGTGTTTTAAAAGTCAATCTGAAACTGTAATATCAGGAAACCTTTGTGATGCATATCTGACAGTATTTTGTTACTGAAACAAACTGGTCTAAAACTACACTGACAATTTAGCGTGTTGTGCGGTTTAACATTGCCTACATTCAGCAATGAACTTGGTGCTTTCATACAGCAGTCAAAGAGAATCAGCTCCATCTTCTTCCTCTGCGTTAGCTTAGCAACAGCGGCCATTTTGTCAGCATTTGCATTGGTCCAAATGTCTTTCTCAGGTCATGCCACATTTCTTTGAAATTCTGGTCAGGACATGGTTACGCCAATTTCGTTTGAAATTTTGCAGGAGCGAGATCTCTTAATTTGTGCCTTTAACCAAGATATATAGTGGGTAATGTGTATTATATCAGCCATGCACTGTGCATGTTCCTAGCAGTAATGCTTTCATTTCCTGCTCAGAATGTACCAGAAAGTGTTTAGTGTTAACCACATGGCTGTTATACAAATGCACACACTTAGAAGACGCATGTATGCATGTATATGCACACACGTCAGGTGCACACGTATGCATATGTACACACACACACACACACACATGTGCACGCACACAAAAATGGGATGAGCTGATCCCTTAGAGTCTGCGTCAACCACCCGCTGCTCTCACCACCACACTATGAAGACGACCAACCACAGGATGTATACACCCGGCTGTCCAGAGGTCACCTTGGCATATTTACTTGACTGGAATGGATGCACAGTGGCGGAGTGGACATCCACAACAGCTCAGCTACCAACATGTGTTCAGCTCTCAACTCTTATTGGATCCTTAGTCACGTTGTATGGGTAAGTAGCACAATCTGTACTTTTCACACAAGTCAGCTGCACCAAAAGGAAAACTGTGATGGACAGACCTGCTGAAGACTGCTCTCTCTCATGTATCTCAACTCTTTGAAAATCTGTAATTTACACATACATCATCAATTAGTTATACTTCTACCAATTAGTGTCTTCCTTTTCAACTTTGCCAGAATAATTCACTGAAAATCAATACATTTTTAATCTAGAGTCTCACTGTAGCAGTTGGATTGGGCTACCAGGAGACTACTATAAAACACTCTTCTGAGCCTGAATCAGAAATGACCACACTGTGTATTATGTATTTGGACAACTGCATGCATGACGTCTTTCCCAATCACTGCATCTTTATGAAGCCGCAGAATGAATATGCAGATATAAAAGGATGAATGAAATAAACACTGTTTTAACAACCGAAACATGCTCAAATGTGATTTGTCTGTGCATTACAGAGGTTCTTGGGCTAGTTGTCACTTCACAGGCCAAACCCCCAACTCTGAACACTATGACACGCTTATATGTACCAGGTACTTATTCAGCTCCTGTACGTTGTTAAGCTAAGAACACACACACACGCCCACACAGACACTCACCTCTGCACTGCTGAAACACACCACTACAGAAACACTGGAGGCTTGTCTGTGTCCTCTAAGGTCCAAAATGTCCATGTTTTTAGCACAGAGGGTCAAAACGACTGTCTGGGAGTGAGGCCCAAAGACTGGGCTTTCTGTGTTTCCAGAGAGCTGCCCTGACCACCCTGGTAAATATAAGAGAGCAAATCCTTTTCAGGTTGAGAGTATGACACGGGACTGCTACATAAATCAGTGCAGGCCCAGCCCGGCACAGGCTGGGAACGCCATGGGAGTGGTAGGCGGCTCTACGGTGAGGTTTTTGGGGAAGGATTATGGATTGAGACATACAGCTGGGAGGCTAAAGTTACACTTTTCATTACCACTTCGAGGGGGTCTTGGCTGCCGGGAAGCCAGTCAGATTTGTGAAGACCTCTTTCTCCCCCTGGAATTGTTGTAATTCTGCAGGCGCATTCTTCACCTGAGGATAATTGTTTTTGATATGGCAAAAACAATTTGGCGAAACGCGATGGGAAATGCTGCTTTTTCTTTTTTTTTGCCAATGGAAGAATGAAAAAATAGAGAAAAAGGAGAGGGCATTGTGAAAAGTCCTCATTCACCAAAAGACCAGAGTAAAGAGAGAGCAGTATGCCCCCTTCTGGCTCTTTTCTTCTCTCCCTCTTTTCTTCTCCTTTTTTCCCTGGCGTCTGGAGATGTGAAGAAATGTCTTTTGATCAGCTCTGACAGAGCCTGGGCCATGTGAAGAGGGTGGCTAGCAGGACTCTGCCAATCCATGCAAGGCAAAAATGTTCCTAATAAGAGAGTAATAAGCTAGCGAGTGCTGGGTGTCTGTCTGATCCACATTCTGGGTACTGTTTGTGCCAGCACACCCAGTGTCTTCTGACGTGTACCCGACTCTCAACAGTCTTTGGACTCTTTGCCAGGTCACTGCGTTTCACCTGACCAGTCCCATATGCTCTCACCAATGGTGCAATAGTCTGAAATCTAAGAACCTTGTGGGCACAACAAAATTGAAAGTGGGAGTATTTCTATTTCTGATTTTACACACATTGCAGGATTGTCAGTGTTCAGGGTGTACATCATGTTTTGTAATTTGCTGAAAATATATAGGGGTGAAAAAATAAAATGCAGGGTTGGTTTAAAGCAAAAGCACATTTTTCTCACCTTGCCCACACAACATCAACTTGGGCTATATACACAACTGACTGCCTCCATTGTATGTGTGGATTTGAAGTGGTCACATATCAAAGGGCTCTGTCTCTGCAGGGTGGATTCTCTGGTACTCTGTCCAGCACAACAAGGAGATAGTTACCTCTCACAGCTTCTCACTGCAGCACCCAGCCCAAATAAACACATCACCTCCACTACAGGGGGAAGAGGACAACAGCACAGCTGCCAGCCCCCTCTCTTTTTCTACCCAGCAGCAGTACCAGCCAAGTCCACAGTGCTGCGGGGCATCCCAAGCATGAACAGGTGCTCTGTTGGTGGAGTTGGGCCTGGTCTTAGGCCTGTCTCTGGGCCTGTGCTAAGTGCTGGATGTGTGAGGGCTGGTGAGGATTGGCTGGCCAGACTTTAATGGTGTGTTGGTGAGTCCTGGGCTCAGCGCTGGTAATTATGGTGGGGAGAAGGCGATTAGGCAGTGCTGAGCAGCCCAGCGAGGGGGACGGGCCCACGCCCAGCAGGGAGGGGAGTCCTGCCACGGGAGGGACCAATCAAGTGTAAAGCAGAGCACAGACCCTGGGCCTTGGTTCAGTGGGAAAAGGCTTGGCCACTGGTTCAGAGCGCCGCAACTTTCACGGATTAGTAGAGACACTATTCTGAAGACTGAAAGGGGAAACACAGCACGAAGGCAGCATCAATGCATGTGTGCACGCACACAAACACACAGTCTCTCTCTCTCTCTCTCTTTCTCTCTCTCTTTCTTTTTCTCTCTGTCAGACACACACACACACACACACACACACACACACACACACACACACACACAAAACCCACCAACAGCTGGGAGGAGGGCTACAGCCATTGCCATATTACCATAGCAACGGCATATCTCACATTTGAGCCCAAATGAAGACACTTTGGGCTGCAACCGGGATATTTATTCTTCCAGTTAATGGAAGTGTTTCTCTCCATGCTTGTACAACGCTCCCCCCTAACTGAGTTAATGTGCTGCAATTGGAGGTGCTTGGTGCATCAGACAAGCATTTTGTCATTTTACGAACTAGAGGATATCCAGACTGTGAATTTAACTTGTGTTTTTACGTGGCAAAGGGTCTCTTATATATGCTGTGAAGACGTTTTTGGTTAATTGTAATTACTTCCTTAGCTCTACTCTGAATGTGTGTGCAAACAAATCGCTCACATTTGAGAAAAAACAGCACTTTCAAGGAGAGTGATTGCAGCTTGGTCAAATTAAACAGTTTTTACTGTTCATTGCCTTTGGCAAGTCCAAGAACTTTGAAGAATAACATTATACTGTGCTAAACATCCATTAGATCCTATTCATTTGGTTTTAAATGTAATTCTTGAAAAGTAGATAAGACACTAAAGAGCTTTTTGACTTCTGCGTTAAGTAGTTGGTTTGGGTCCCCTGTGGAATAAGGGCTGGAGTAGTGATGAAATGATGAAATATGACACATTACATAAAGATGCTTTTTAATAACCCTTTTTAGAGTGTGGAAAGCTGAAAAATAGTCCAAAAGTGTTCAGATATAGTACTTTTAGGGAACATGTCTGTTTAAACAGCTGAGAAATTAAATCAGTCATTTCAAATCACTGACATACTGTACTGTATTTTCAGTGAAAACACAAAGTGTAACTATCATGATAAACATCTGGCCCTGGCTGTTGTTGTTGAAGGATAAATTGGAAGCTTTCTTCAAGCATGACAACGACTTCAGTTTTCTTAGCATGCTTATTTTCAGTGACTGTTTTTGGTTCAGTTTTGTCCTCATTTTAGAAAGAGAGTAAACAAGTAAATGGTGACGCTGATTTGTTTCTGGATGGGGTTGGGGTATGAGAGCTCAAGTCCTATTCTATTCTGTTTAATGGCATCTCTTCCCCAGACAGCCTGATGTGTGTGTGTGTGTGTGTGTGTGTGTGTGTGTGTTTGCGTGCATGTGCGTGTGTGTGATTTAGCATTCTTTGAGATGAGGAGAGTATGCCTGTATCCAGGGGCCTCCCCCCACCTCACCCCCCCACTCCAACCTTGCTTTTGGTACTATCATCCTGCAAAGCTTTCTCTCTCTCTCTGACACACACTTCCTGTCTCTCTTGCTCTCTCTCTCTCTCTCTCTCTTTCTCTCTCTCTCCTTCTCTCTCTCTCTGTGCATTGCTCATCATGGTTCGACTTTGAAGTCACAGCTTTCTCTTTCCCTTTTTTTGTCTCTGTGTGGCTTTGATGCACTAACATTCTGTGAATAGTTCCTCTAATGCCTGGCTCCTTGTGCCTTATTCTTCCTCCTCTGCCAGTGGAGGAACGGTGAGTCTCTTGCCTTTGAAACGACGTCCATAAATTACAACTTGTCAAGTGTCATTTTCCTTGTTTACAGCCATTTTGGGCTCCCACTCCCCCATGTTCCTCTCTTGTGTTTCACATTTAATTGCACCAATAATGTTGGTGGTGCTCACCAGCTCTGCACATGCAGCTTGTTGCCGCTAAGGGGGTGAGGAAACTATTAAAATATTTTCCAGGCTTTACGAGTTTTATGTGTGTAATTTGTGTGGATATATCCCACTGTGTTACCACCAACTAGGAGAACAGAATGATATTGTGTTGTGGCCTGTGTTACAGTAGTCAGGGAGAGACGGAGAGAATTGTTGGAAGGGTAGGAGGAGAGGAATTAGAAAAGAGGGGACAAAGAGAGAGAGAAGGAAAGTGAAGTCTGTACAGGAAATCTGCACTAAGTGTTCCTAAAGAGCTCATGTTTTTCCTCCCCTGCACAAACAGCTTAATTTATTGCATGTCTGCTGAAGTCAACAGCCCTTTATAACCCCTCAATAATTTCCCATATGTTCCATATATCACCACAGAGAGAGGGCGGAGGAGAGAGGGAGAGCAGAGAGAAAAAAAGACTGAGGCAGCAAATATGTTCAAGACCCTACACACACACACACGCACACACACACACACACACACACACACACCAAGGAGTTCTGGCCAATTGCAGCAGGGACAGTACCCTCATCTTAATCAGGCCCGCATTGGTATGTGTGGATGTATGTGTTATTCCCCACACACCGCTACACCTGTGGGTGGACTATGAAATATTAAACACTCTTGTTCATGTTGTTTACTTTCATCATTAAAGGAGAGTCCTTGATAATGGAAATCTTCTCTCCTCTGGATCTGCAGCAGGGAGTACCTTGTAAGGGTCTGGCACAACTTCCACATCTTCAGCAGGACCAGTTTGTTCTTGTCAAAACCCATGTGCCACAATGAGGCTGACAAGGTGTAGTAGTTCTAAAATAAGAGGGATTTGAGTTAGCAGGCGTCCAAATCTCCTTCTTAGTTTGGAATAAACAAGGATGGGCAGACTTTTACCTGTGCTCTCTTGATAGGTTTATATGTGTCTATGTTTGTAACAATTGCATTTATTAATGTACTTGGCTGTACATAATATATTCATATTCATATAATTTAATATAGACAATAAATATAATGAAAAAATTGAGAAATGCATTATAGAAAAACAGGAAAGCACAAGAAAGCATTATCTACAACAATTGTTTGCATAGTGATCATTGCAAGTGAACAAACAAAAAAAACATTGATTTGATATGTAGTATATATATGGAAATGGAGAAAAAAATTCCTCTTGTAGGCTATATGTTTTACAAAACATACTACAGAGGCTTTGGTAAGACTGTGGTTCATGAGTTTTGTATCAGCTTATGTCGATGTGACTGTCCTTTGTGCAACCATGACATGGTAGGGATATGAACTTCACTTTCACCAGAGAAATGAAGAAACAGGCAGCCCCCTGTTGGTCTGCCTGATACATCCAGCGATGGGATGGGATTCTGGAGGTGGGGGGGGGGGGTTTAGGTTGGTGTGCCAGAGAGCTGATCGATCCCCAGCTGCAGGTGGCCGAGCTGGAGAACAGTGCCGAGCACTCCTGAAACCTGTCCTGACTACCAAGCAAACTGCATACACACAAACAAAACAGTGCATATGGGGGGACCATACGCTCCAGAAATCATCAGATCAGACAGATGTACTGACTGGAGCAAATAGTTTGGGGTATGAGAGTTTGATTCAATAGTTCATCATTATCATCAGGTAGAATGTTTAATAATCTGATGACTTCATGCACGTAAACGGAGCAGAACAGCTGTGGGGTACCGTTTGGGAAACAGCCATGCACATAAAACAATGACATCTGTCACATTTTATTGGCAATAATCTTCAGAGTGCTTAAAAATGACTTCATAATCACTTAAGTGTCAGAGATAAAAAATATGAATAACATATGATTAGAGTAAATAATGGTCTTCAGCTTAGCCTATAACTCATGATGTATAATAAGGCTCTATTCTATCTGCCATTACATAATTATAAGCATAGCAATGCCTATCTTCCCATTATGGATTAACATTGTCTTTGCAGATTGAATTTCTCCTTTTAGGAGCCAGAGTACAGCAGCATCATACATAAGAAGCATTGCAGTTGATCTTACAAGACAGATATTCATTCAAGTAACAAAATGGTTAAAGATATTTCCTTCCATGTGTCCACAAATGGGTGAATCATCAAGTTATACGATAAGAACAGCCCCGTTCCTTTTTCCTTATTCATAAAGAAATAGGTTAAGCCTTGATGTTTAAATCACAGGCAGAGTGTAAATCTGCTAAAATCCTTTCATGCTTGTTAAGACAAAAGGCTCTTGTTTGGGAACATGTCTTTAAGATCATAGTTTGTAGTGGCAGCAGCTATGCTTAAATCAATATAAGGTGCAATGGTGTAAGAAACAGATGCAGAACTGAAGGCAGAACACAGGTGAGAGGGAGAGAGACAGGAAGAATGAGAGCATTTCACTTTAAAGTTTGTCTACCCTGAGAGCTTTGGCAGCTCTGCAGACATTCAAGTTAGCTTAAAATGAGAGAATGATTTGGTGTTTGGGTCCCTGGGGATGGAAACTGTCTGGACACAGTGTGCACTCAATAGCAGATCAATATCTCTACAATATCAACCAGACTAAACCTGGCTCCCTCCTCCCACTATCTGAAACTCAAACAACATAAAATGAAATTTTATTTGATGTTTCTCTGTGGGCAAATGATTGAAGGTTGCCTTAGGCTAAAGAAGATTTGGTAGGAAAAGAAAACTTAAATACGTCACCAGTGCTTAATGACTTACTGTATTTACAAGTTCCGAGGGCTACAGTGAAAAGCACAGATGTGTTTATCAGAAGTACTGCCGTATCTTGATTCAGGTCTATTGCTGTTTAGTCTTGACGTAATATATTACCTTGTTATTGTAGGCCTGTGCACTCAAGGCCAGGAGGCAAAGGGGGGTTTTACTGCCTCTCCAAAATCGAACAAACAGGCTTTATTTGCCCTTTCCTACTGACACACAGGGAAATTATTATCCCCGACATGCAGCAGTAAAGAACTGATGTTTAACCGGTGATGAATCCAGTATGTTACAGCTGAGGCTACCAGTCTGGCTCATGACTGCTTATAGCCGTAGTTAGGATTGAAGGAAGAGAAAATTGAACACTGCTTGAGATCCTGACCGCTCATTGGATACTTGATGAAAGCCATATTCTCAGAAATTTATATTAATGCCCCCCAAAGACTGTATGAAGATTAGAAGACGATATGTAGCACTGGCTTGAAATGATTCACAGGCTACAACTGCTGCTTGCCAGATAAGAGGTTCTCTGTTTCTCTTCTCCTGAGGATATATTCCTGTAACATATAGCAAACAAAGACATGGAACAAGAGGGAAATTGTGTCGTTGATTAGAGGAAATGACTGAAATGTCAAGGACTTCTCTTCATTACCAGAAAGGCCTTCTCAAAACTCTTCCTGGTGAATGAGCTCTTGTGAATAGGCTGCACCATTCACCCACCATCCTATGCAAACAAGTTGTCCAAGTACCACATTGTTTCAAAAGACCTTGTGACACACAAAAAAGTGGGCAATGTCTTGGACACACATGCTATCCCAGACTCTTTCACGCCCAGGCTAAACGTTTAGCCACCCTGGCTAATTAACTGCTGTGAAAGAGCATGCATCAAAGGGAGGCGGAATCTGGAGTCTCTCTGACCAACCCTCAGGTCCAGAGGTCAGCCCTCTCCAAGACAGAAGTTAGGACGTCCTGGCCCTGGACCTCTGGACGCTAACCCTTAACCCCTGCTGGAGCATATCAAAGCTCCGGCAGCAGAGGGTTGCACAGACGTCCCCCAACAATAACAGGAGGACATCAAAGAGCTGCTTGGAAAAAGACGAGAGAAAAAAAAATAAAAGCGAGCCAATATCAAATTCCCTCTTATTCTGCAGATATTCCAAAAGATGAATATAATTAATCTCTCCAAGTTGTCATGGGTCTAAAGGGCCCTTGCTGTGCTGCAGCCTCCTTGGGGCACTTGAGGAGAATTATGTGATTAAACAGACCTGTGAATTCTGGACACAGGCGGAGAGAAGAAAGCTTCAGTCCTCTTCATAATGCCCCTAATGAAGTGGCTGGTGGCTCCGTCATCCCTGGCTGGGCCTTGTGCAGCCTGTTCACAATCTGTCTAATGACAGAGTGGGGGCTGCCGAGCGCACCAGTGCTTCCCAATGAGCCACAAAGGGAGATCACAGGCTCCATTGTGGCTAGGCACAGGAGCTTAGCACTCATCAGGCCCAATAAACCTGTCTCTAGTCAGGGTAGGACACACCCCTCCACCGCCAGCCAAGAGCCCCACACAGCACACTCCTTCAATCCCTCACTCTATCATTATGACATCAGGGTGACATGGCCTTATCACCCACTGAAACACAACTTACACTGACTCTCACTACTGTTTATATTTACATGTTAAGACAGGAATAACAAGCCTTTTTCCTCTCTTGGCCACTGCTGTTGTGTGTACTGTAGTGAAGATAATGTATGGGTATGTATCTGCATACACACGGGGTGTTTACTTGCCCGCCCTTTCGCCTTTATTTTAAACAGGGCCGCTCCTCTTGGCCTGTGCTGCCTCCCGGAGCTCCTGCCAAACGTATGCAAATGAGCATGTCCACAATAGTGCCCACAGCTGCACGCAGTCGGCCAAAGACAGAGGACAAGGCGGCCGTCCCTTTCATCCGTAACCCCTGATCCCCTCTCAGTGACACGTCATGTTCACCCCAACACTGGTCCCCGCCAAAGAGCCATGTCGTCTCCCGTCTCAGATACCCACTCCCTACAGCTTTTCTCTATACACACAGATGAGCCTTTGGCCTGCCTCTTAGGCGCTTTGGACCGAGTGTTCAGAATCTGCTCAGACATTCTGCATTGCAACTCACATACCTCCATCCTGTCTCGATGGCTCTTTAACCTTTGTTAGACCAAAGTGAAAAAGGAAATGTGGGGAAAAGTAAACAACTTGTGTCTTTTTTTTTCCCTCTCCACTTTTTGAGCAGGCTTTTTTCTGTGGTCATTATTTGAGCTAGAATTACTGTGCCAAGAGGACAAGGACGGAGGGACGGCGGGAGGGAGGGAGAGAGGAGGAGGGTTATCCAAAAAGAGTGGGGGTAAAGAACCTGATTGCTTTAATCTCAGTGCTCGCGGCGCACCCCTTTTCATAAAGCTCTTTGGCCGTGTGATTCAGACCCAGGCCCCAGTGTTCTGCGCCCCACTATTGTTCTCACATGAAAATCAATTCCCTTGAAGACCCTCCTTAATCCTGTTTTTGGCGTCAACAATGGCCACTTGTGCACGGCCCTGATAGACTAAGAGCTGGGATGATGCGGCTGTCTGCTCTGATTCCAGCCCATTCAGGTAATGGCGGCCTGCATCACTTTGTAGTGCCAAGTGCAGGACTCGACAGGAAGACGTTTGCGATCATAATTTCCTGCAGAGCAGAGGCCCAGGCACCCTACACACCCACAAGACTTTTAATTAGGGCAGACAACCACAGAGATTAGAGATCAGCCTGTAACAATGACTGTCCCTTTGAACGGGCCTCAGCCTCTGTCCCCACTGAGCCCATATGGAGCACATAGTGCCATGATCACGCTAATAACAATCACCTCAGCAATAGCACACAGCAGTAGACTCCACACTGGACCGCATGTTCTGTAGATCAGCGCAATTCCCAGTACGCAAATGGAAATACTGAAAGAAAAAGTGATCAACCAAACTTTCTTCTGGGAAAAATTGTGAAAGAAGATATCAGTTAATTTTTTTTTTCATCTAAAGCATCAAAGCCTACTGAGGCATTTTAAGGATAACCCAGAGTGGCTTTCTGTAGCATACTATGTTCACAATTCTGTTTTTGGTTTCAGGTAGATTTTGAATTGCTCAGCCGTCTGTTTGTGTCTTGAACACAAAAACAGTCATGTCTTGGCCTGTCAGGTACTGGTTTCTCAACAAGTTCTGATGTCCGCTGATCTTTTTTTATTGGTTTCATACATCAAAACAGTGCAGTTTCCCTGATTGCTGGACTCACGATATAAGCTTTGATGCTGCCTTCCTCTAACTCTCCAAAGACAACAGGAAAGGCAGCAGAGAGCAGCATCACAGCAACAATCCGCCTTAATTACAGTCAGAGCTATATCTTAAAAATCCTGATGAGGGATACAAAGGCCTAAGTCTGCAGAGGAGATTTCATTACTCGTTCCTTTCCTTACCTTTTCTGTGTTTGGCAAAGAAAAGGAACAAAGGAGGAACCCTACTGATTGAAAACTAGCAGAACAGTGAAACAACAGGACACAACTGATCGCTCATGCATGGCTGGGATTAGGATAAAACTAGAAAGAGCATGGAGAAGAAAGCATACAACAAAAGAAACAGGGGACTGACAAACTTTTTTCTTTTTCTTTTGTGATGAAAAGGATGGAATGAAAGGTCTGGTCATATGAAAAGATAGAGAGAGAACGATTACCAAACAGAGGCGGTCCTTTTCAGCCTCTGTACGCCTCTACTCTTGTTCCTTTTAACCAGCTACATGAAAGATGAACCTCAGGTCTCTAGTGACCAACATGAGACAAACATACCAGATAAAAATGAATTGTTTATCATGATATTAGTATTAATTCATTCATTATTAGGCAAGTAAGTTGGTTAGATGCCAGCCATCTTCAATGTGAATTTATAAGAGCTCAAGAATTGAATATTGCAATTCCTAGTGACCAAATGTCTTTTGGAAGTTGTTCATTACACACAAACTAACAAGACAGCACTCTTTTCAGCCTCTGCCTCCACTTAGTGGAGATCATCCAACAATACTTTGTGTGCCTCCCGTGTCTTTGGCCTCAATTCAACTTGTATTCTATTCTTTATTTATCTCCATCAACAATAAAGGAGGATGATTAGAATTTCTGTCATTGACTTCTCCTCATTTAAGGGTGTATTTGTGAATGTGGGAGGTGATGGCTACGCCTCTATTTCGGACGGCTTGTTTTAAGTGGTGCACCACTCATCCTCCCTCAGTTTGAACCAAGGGTGAGTGGGGGACATAGTTAACTTGTCTGGAGGTGAATGAGGTCACGGTGTGAGTGTGAAGTGGAGCACAGGCTTCCTAAATAGGGTTTGAAGAAGCTACTGCTATTGTGTGAACAAAAGCAAAGACTTAACTCACAATTGAACACCTCAAAGTGTTTGCTTTTCATTCAGTGGATTGTTTGCATCCAAAGAAATTGGGTTAAAATGTACTATACAGTACACACCAGATGCCTCCAACAGTTTTACTTACACTATTTAAAAGATATTAGTTGATTCTCAGGTGTCCTGCTTGTAATTGAAGTATTTTTAGGTAACAACTCATATCTCCAGAATTCTGATATTATTTAAGAGCAGCGTTTATATTTGTTTTTTAACAACAATGTTGTTAAATACAGTGTCACAATAAATCAATATACAAGCCATGGATAATTGGAAAACTGAATGTGGTGAAAGTAACTGTAATGTGAAAAAGATTAGCGTTATTGTTAAGATTGGTGTGGGTAGTCCCTGAATTTAGGTTTTTCATTTCCCCGGTTGAATTGTATTGAAAGCAGTACACAGTCCAAACTGTTGCTCTTTTGTAAAATATTTGATAGAATTTTGCAGAATAACTGCAAAACAAAACCCAGCAAAACATGACACAAGCTGAAAATAACTGTAATTGTCCTTTAATTTTGTAAGTGCCCATGCCATCGATTGATATGGAATAAGCAAACAAAAGCAGAGAAATGAAACTCAGTTTAGTTATTACATGCAGCAGCACATCATATTCTCCAGAGCACACTAATATCCCAGAAACAAGTTTGGCATAAATAAGAGAGCAGAGTTTGTATGGTTGCTGACATAAATTCATCAGTCTCACTGGCCGGCTGTATATGAAAATCTACACCGCAATATGAAATTTGTGCATGGCTTGTGTCTAAAAACAGGACCCATACTCTAGGGCATTTACAGACATGAAAATGCCCTAATCTTAAGATTCTTGATGACTGTGAAACTGTTATTTTATTAAACACCATTTTTATGGAACATTTTGACCAGTTTCTCTATGAATTTTCACTCTGGTTTCTCAACAACTGTAAAGTGAACACCTCAATTATGCAAAATTATTCATCCGCTCAATTTGTACTATTTCCAGTAGGTTTTTCTGACTGATAAGGTCTCCATTGAAGAAACATTTATTCTTCAGAAATGATCTCACAGAATCTTATTCTATACATATAATTTTGACTTGACAAAAACCTTTATGTGGAGAGTGTAGGACAAATATACTGTTGATATCAATCCAAAAGGCACAAGGCACAGTTAAATAGCACTGTGAGTTCAATATAACCAGAACGAAAATGTAATTCGATCACATGTTCATAAGCTTCTTAGAGCAAACAAACTAACAGCACATTGTGTCAAAGCAGATGCCTTTACCGTGTAGGTATTAATATGACCAGTGGAAACATGCATTTGCAACAATCAATACACTCAACAGCAGAGACATTGTGGCACTTTATTCATATGTTTTCTTAAATGTTCCATTCTTCTTTGAAGAACTCTCTATTATCTTGAAATATAAACCACTCATGTTGCCAAAGTGGCATTTTGGAAAACAATAGTGTCTGTCCTTGAATGCACGGGGGATTTTTCCTGTGCCACCCCCGATTCTCTCGCATCTTGTAGATGGCTTTTCTAATCACCATGACTGGCTGACCTTTAGGCCGGTCCCCTTCTGGGATTTACAGCTTTCACTGGTTTGACCTTTGCCACCCAACACTCCTACAGACACTCCCTTCATGTGAATCCAGCCCCAAAGCTGGACAAGAGCTACTGCCGGCTGATGTGTAGGCTGCTACTGCTACCTCAGCATGTCAAAACCTCTCTAGGTGGTATAATTCAGTCAGTGGTTCATTAACCCCCACCTACGACCACCCCCTATACCCCCTACCTCCATAAAGAAAGTTTCCCCTTTGGCCTGGAGCAAGGTAGACCTGCTTAAAGCTTGGCCTAATGACGTGTGCCATGGTAGAGAAGGCTAAATGCCACCACCACATGTGGGGATGATTACAGGAAGTGGTGCAAAGTTGCAGGGGACCTTGGGACTTTGGGGTAGGAGTGGGGGACTCAGTTGGGGCACAGAGTCAGTGAATTCCCAGAGGCCATTGTATGGGGCAACTCAGCTAAAGCCCCATCCTGGCCAGGTCACGCAAATTTAGGACCCAATGCAATTTAGGTGTGATGGAGGGGGGGTCGCTGTTGCTTAATCTTTAATTAAATCACCCTCAGATTTTGTCTTAGCAGATTTAAAACAAAGATATCCAGTGGTCTTCTTCTTTTTATGATATGTAAAGTGGGACGCCACTATGGTTTTGGTGCTTTTGAATAAAACTTGCCAAACTCAGTCTCAGGTTGAACTTCTTAGTCTACAACCATACTCAGTGCAACACTTCCCTCTCAGAAACACAGTAGCTAAAGTAATACAGCATTTCCCCTTTGGGGGGCAGTTAATCACCCCTGAACAAACGTGTGTACTGGAGCGTGAAGGCACCATTTCTTGCACACTTCATAATGAATCTTGTTTTACTCCACTGCTCCATCCTGCCACACTGACCAACACTGTCAAAGCACAGATTGCTTTTCTGTGATTGCCTGCAATCACCAGGAGAAAAATGGCCAGAGCGAGATTATGATAAAACGATAAAAATAACAGGTTTGCCCTATGCCCAGCAAAAACAGTTTCAATAGGCTATAGGAGCGTCTTTGTCAGCTTTTATTTAGACTTGCAAGAGTGAAGCTCAATGTTCCCACTTTTCAGTGTGTAAGACTTCAAAGGTCACAAGTTATTATTTATTGCCTTGTTTGACTGCAGCTAATGAAATCCCCGATGCCTTAATAGAGCAAGTTGGTAACCTCCTACCCAATGAAGTGGTCTTTTCTCTCTTTTCTCACAGACAAACAAAAACAAAACAACAAAGAGAGGCGGTACATAAAGGAGCTTTTGGTCAGATGGGTCACATGCTGCCCATTGAGTCTCGGGTCCATCAAGACCATTCAGCAAGCTCTATAAAACCGGCAGGCTGCTTAAATACCTGACAGTAAGAAAAGAAACAAAAACAAAGAGAAAGAGGGGGAACAACAGATAAAATAAATAAGACAGCCCCTGTGACTGATGTGTATAGATGGTGCCGGAGAGTCACTGACAATTCAAGAAATGTGGCTGTGGCCACAAAAGGCGGCTGGAAAATACTGAAGGAGCTTGCTGGGCACATTTTGTAGGCCTTTCCCACTTGGACCCCCTTTTGAGTCTTTGTCTGTGCTCTGGGCCCATGAGAAAAGTCAATCACAGACACTTGGCTGCAGATTTTTAGTTTTCCTTTCCCTCTAGCTATTAGTCCCCAAGTATTACAGTAATTATGAACCAAGATACTCTATGTTTGTGCAACTAATTAAAGATGGGGATCTCTATTCCAGAGAAACAACAATTAAAGGAAATACTAGTAATACAGTGCTTTTCCTGTCATACCCTGATTAAGATGTTACTCATATTTTAGCCTGAAAATATGGCAACATCAAAAGAAGAGTGGAGAAGAAAGATAAATACTGGGCAGTGATTAAAATCCATATTTATGCAGCCCAATTTTCCTTGCGAGGGAATTCAATGTGTTGGTTAGCTGGCTCCATTTGATCTGTGCTGAGAAAAGAGATGTCTGAACCTCGGGGGCCTGTGATCCCAGGCTAATGCATGGGCAAAAACAGTCAATTATATTGTAAATTATGGGGAGAGGGGTGTCAAAATGTTTGAACAGCAGTATTTTTTTTTAGATTTTTCTAGATTTAAAAAGTCTGCTGAACATAAAAAAATGTGAAAATAAACAGGTTGGATCAATGAGCATTTGGAGAATCAGATTTATCAGTGTTGACATTTAATTATAGCAAACTAATCACACAGTTTGTGCGCCAGTGTAGCGCCACTCAAGCAGACAAATGAGAAAGAAAATGACATGACCTTAAAATACCTCTTTAACCTCACACGGCACACAACAATGACACAGGAATTCTTTTAGACACTATAAACAAACACATTTTGCACAAGTGTCTCTACAATCCTTTCTGTCACAAAGACTAGGCTAAACAGTAAGATGCAGTTTAGATATTTTGTTTCCCAAGTCCAGTCAATACACCACAGCCCACTCTCACAATTCCAACCCCCCTTCTTTTACAGAACCCAGAAGACTTCCAGGTCCTCCACAACAAAACATTTCACAGCCTGCAAAATAACAGTAGTAGCAAAGTTGACCTTTTATTCGAATGAAAAAAGAAATAAGAATATAATTTCCCCCAAATCCCTTTTTTCTTTCAGTGTTTTCATCCTAAGTGTATGTGTTCTTGGGCTGTGCAGAGCAGATTTCCATCATGTCTTAGATAGAAATCCAGGCTATGTCTGTAACTGCATGTTTATTTTGACCTTGTAGACATTGACCCTTACAAATATTAACTTAATGTTGCCCTATCTGCTGTAAATCAGTTTACAGTTCTTACACACTTATGATCTGCATAGTTTGACCATGTAAGTCTGTTTTTCCACAGTAATATCATCTTTACAGTCACAAACAGCTAGATCTGATCAGTATTGTGACACAGCATATTGGAAACTTTCAATGTTTGAGGCAATACAATTCGAGCTCAGAAGTTATTGATGGTATTTGTTAATAAAACAATGTAGTAGCAATATGGCTTTAATATTTGTGGTCAAGCCAGGTTTACTAACTTACTTTACCGCTGTCCTATGAAAACCATGTATCTCAAAATCACCAGCTTTTCATATGCCTAAAAACTGCCTTGTTTTTAGCATTGTGACAGTAAAATTTTCTTATAATTCAATGGATTTTAAAGGAGATCAGGCTCTCCTCTCAACCTATAAAGGACCACTTAATTCAAAATCTTCCTGTTTTGGCATCCAAGGTTTTCACTGGACAGCAACATTATGTCTTCATCACATGTACTCATCATCTGTTACAAAAAACAAGCTTGGTAAAGAGTTTTAGAACAAAATCATGACACAAAATCATGTATCACTGCATGTAAAAAATGCAACCCAATGAAATTAAATAAAGCATAAGAAAGAAATCAGCAAAGATTGTCTGCATCAGGTCTACCTATCCTGCTTCAGCAGCCACAGTGAAAAGAAATGATCATGTGTTCATACCTTCATTGAGCTGTTTAGATTCATTCACGTGTGCATCCTAAAATTGAAATTTCACTTTTTCACTGTGACCACTGGGCAAAAGTAAATACCAGTTAATTCTGTGCTTGAAATGGCATATACATGAGTAATCATCTGTCATAATCTTGGCAATGTTTTCCGGTAATGGAATACATATTATGTTATTTCTTGCATGATGAGATGTGGTCGGCTCTCCCTTTGATCTCGTGCACTCACCAGGAAGAAGCAGATTAAAAAGGTTCATGAAATCAAAATAAATCTTGAGTCGGTTTTTAGTGGTGCGCTTGAATAAAAAAATTAGCTTTATGCAAAACATCAGGGGCACGTGCATGCAGTGGCAATATCAACAGCTGCCTCATGCTCATAACCTGGTAGCCTATATGTCTGATGTCCTCATTTGAAATGCACTGCCAACCAGCCGGGTGCAGTTTTATTAAGGGATCACGTGTAACCTGAAAATCCACACTTTTAGGTTATGCTTTACATGTGCTCAGAGATCACAGTCTATAAAATAATAAGCATGTCTTTGGTCATATTGCTGTATGGTGGGAGGAAAGATGAGGGCTCCTTTTAGTGCAGGGCTGAAGTCAGGGGGGTGGCTATTTGAAGTGAGCACAGAGAGCTGGGTTTGATTGGATAAATCTAGGGCTTCACAGAGAAGCTACCCCTGGTACAGGAGGGGGAGAGAAGATATATTTTTTTTTCCTGTGGCATTTTTCCCCATACAAGAAAAAAAGATGGGCACTGGAGCTAGGCTGGAACATGATCATAGGCCAGCACCAGACCAGAGAGCTCCCCATTAAGGTTTTGGGTTATAAACAGCATCTGTTTCAAATGGGGCTAAGACTAGAGGAGCACTCACTCCCTCTTTCCCTCTGCCTGTACCACAGATCTGGCACGAACTATCAAGTCTCTCTTCTCTCCTCTCGCTTCTCCCATCTCAGCTCACTGCGTCTCTATTCTGCCTCTTTAGAGTTTTATACGCCTCCTGCTTATTATGGCCCTAAAAGAAAAGGATTTATTTAGTGAAAAAATAAAGCTCAGCAAAGCATAGACTTGCACACTGGCTGGTATTTGGAGCTATAACTTTCATGTACAAGAGCCATATAAGTGACAACATAAACCACAAAATCACCAGTTTTCTTAACTGGTTTCCATAATCTTGTCCTTATTATCCTAGTGAGTACAAAGAGAGAAGGACCAAGGCATTTCAAGCCGAGACGAAAATGACATGTGGCCCAAATAAGAAAACAGTGCTGACATGTTTTTTTTCAGACCTCAGGTTAATAGCCTGATACAACAAACTACAGCATACACAGCCTTTTCAATTGTCTTAAACTGGGACCAGTCTGCCAGCTGAGGCCGCTTCTCTTGGAAAGACTCTCAAAGAGGCTGTGGGCCGCCCTCTGCTGGGAAAAATATACGCTGCTACACAAAATATAAAAGATGCAATGTGATATTCCACTTCATATGCAGATAGTGCAACACCAATGTAGACATCACAGTTTTCTTCTGTCATTTATTATTAAAATAATCGTATGTCTGATTTGAATATGAATGTATGTAATTGAGAGGATTATTTACAAACAGCCACTATACTTTCTATGAAAGAACATCATCTTTCTGTCAAGTATATGCTGCATCATCACAGAGACATTATAAAGCTCACGACAGCTTCAAGTAGCTTCTCCTCAGAGTAAACAGGAAGTGTGTTATATTTACACCAAAACCCCACTAATCCTTTCTCTGTGGACTAGTATCATTAGGGACTAGCATGAGAGCACTCTTGGCAAGTTTCCTCTTCAAATAACAGCTATTAAGGGGCTGCATCTTGCTTTTACTCAACACTAATGGACGTTTGTTGCAAAGTCTTTCTCAAGAAAATGTATGTGCCATTGCAATTATTTGGCCATTACGATTCACTGAAAAAAAGGAGGAAATAGTCACTTCATTTAAATCCTGTGTGCTTTTGTTGGTAAGTGATAAGGATGGCTGATTTTAAGTTGAAAGGCTGGAGAGAAGGTGGAGGTAGGTCTTTGTTCGCAGCTTGCTAAATATGTGTGCAGAGCTCTAAGAAGCACCTATTTGAACACTATGTAGGCTATTAAAGTTTATAGCAGCTTAAGGCCCCTGGAGTGAGAGAGAGAGAGAGGGAGAATAGAGAGAGAAATAAAGAGTTTCCAGAAAAAAAGTCACTGCTTTGTCTATTCAGAAATGACATGACACAAAGTTGGTGCTTTGTTCCTCGCCTTTTACGGTGTGACAGCTGAGCTGTGATAAGAAATCCGTATGGGGGAGTACGTATGTACACTCAGATACTCTTTTTCTGACACCCATGTCAAAATAAGCCCTTGCAAAACACATTTTACCCCTTTAGCTTCCTTCAAATCAGCAAAGGGAAAGAAAAATGAAAGCATGCCAAATGGCCCACTCCGTGATTTAAAGGACTTTCTGAGGAGACATGTCTACTACACTGTAATGGATTGCCCGTGATGCTTGGCACGAAAGGTTGGGTAAGGACTGGCTTATACTATCACAGGACACTGTCTGGACTAAGACTGGCCAACAGATGGTCACCTGGATTAATAGACTCAATTAATTCATCCCATTATGTAATTAAGGATGGAGTCTGATGCGCAGAGATGGCCAGGCTTGGCTGCCTAAGATGTTAAGCATCTGATTTATTTCCTAAAAAAAGCAAACTGAAGCTGGTTATCTATCAAACAGCACCACAGTGTGGAAAACAATTGTTCAAAACATGAGTAAAAGCAGTGTTGCTTTTTTCAAATGATGTGTACACACTTTAGTTTTCACACACTCCTCACACTAATTATCTGTATCTGTCATCCGACCTGGAGAAAGAATGAGGCCAAAACATAACTGACACCATACATTCAGCCCGGGTACTGTGTATACATTTTCAAACAATAAAAATGTCACCAAAAAACAAACCAAAACAAACAAACAAACAAAAAACTCCAACTCAAACAAAGATTTACTATATAGAACAGGAAATATCTGAGTAAATACTAATTGATTACTGATAAACTAGACACTTTTGCCTTCTTTTTCTGGATTTTGAGACAAAGCTTGAAAATTTAAACACATCAAAAATAGACAGCCAACCAAATTTTTACTGAGTAGACCTGGATATTTTGGAATCTATCAATCTCAATGGCCAGAGGAAAAATACCACTTCTCAACAGTGCAACTGAAGATCTCTGGCTTATAATTATGTTTATATGTGTAACATAATTTAGCACCAAACTTCGGCTTTGATGAGGTTATTTTAAAAATATTTTTTTACTTGCTTTCCTTTATAGTTTTAATTGTACAACACATTTTTTCCTGCAGTTATGTTCTGTTTTGTTAGCCACTGAAATAGGATGTTGCTATAAATATGGTCATAGTCTAAAATAAGAACTAAAAACACAATACATATATATGTGTGTGATAAAACACATTACTTTATATCTCACAGGGTAAATCCTTTGAGCAAAGTAGGATTAATCACTAGTACTACTTGTGATGATTCCAGTTTGGCCACTAGAGGGAGCATCAGTGTCACAGCAACAGCTTTCATTCAGTTCTCTGATCTGCTGCACTGTACACATTGACTAGATGTGAGGTGCGGAGTCGGTCTGAGGTGAAAACTGTGTTTTGAGGGCACAGCTGATGAAATGTTGGAACACAGCTAGAAAGGGATGACTTGAAAGTGTTGGTGTCTTACTGTTCACTCCCTGCCTTCCTTCCTCTAGATCTGTGTGCACATCCATTACAGCTGGATTCACACAGAATTAAGTAATGTTCATTATGTTGCTTCCTGTGTTATTGCAATTGCTTTTTCAAGTCAGTGCAACTGTGTCTTTGTGTTTCTATCAACATTATTGTATAATAAATGCTCTATTTACTCACCTGGCATGGATATATGGCTGCTGAAATAATCAGTGTGAATGATTTCCTGTCAGGATCAATATATTATCTCATGTTTCAGTTATAAATGTTACTTTCTATTCTGATGAAAGCCAACATGTGTTTTGAAATGATGGATAAAAGCAGAAGAAGAAAACAACATTTTATGAAGAGCATAAAAGCTTAACTACTGTAGCTTTATGTCACTCATAACAATTAACTTCAAACAGAATATGTTTTATGAGCAAAAAAAAAAACATGTCCTGGGTTTAGAATTTAATCCTACAATTTATATCACTGTATCTACAACGCTGGCAATGTATTAATTTGACTAAAGAGGTAAGGAAGAATACAGGAGACCTCTAAAATAGGGACTTTGGCGAGACATTTCCCAGTAGGGGGCACGGTCAATGGGGGGTATGTCCGGCTGGAGAGACCTCCTGTGAGCTTGGGGGTCACACACACACACAGATACAAGCATTTTGTAATCTCAGCTACTCCTATTAATTACCACTGTGTAATCTTCCAGGGTTTTCACACATATCAGGAGCTGGCCCTGTGCTCATTTAATTTAATGTAGGTTAGTAAGAGAGGATAAGAGGCAGGACAGTTAAGCTGATCTCTCTTGCCCCCCCCTCTCTCTCCTCAGCATCCAGCAACCCAGCCCAGCCAGAAAAGAGGATGCTGTCTAAGACATGACTAATCTTGGCGCAAACTCTTAGTCTAGCCTGCTTGCAAACTGTTAAATGTCTAAGAACAATGTTGTGTCTGAATCCATTGATCTTTCATTGTTTTTGCCCTAAAAGACTTCCATCTTGGACATAGCGGATTAGACTGCCTGTTTATGGGCCTGTGGAGCCTGGAGGTCTGAGTGATGCAAGGAAATCCTGGACCTCAGTGTAGCCAGTAGGGTGTGTCTCACTGCCCTTTGCTGGACTGTATTTGCTACATCAAAGAGCCTTACATTCTGTGTGCAAACCCTAAGCAAAGCTATCCAGTATGGAGTTTAGTTCTCACTGGGGAACATAGGAAAATGAGGTTAGTACTACAGTGCACTTTAGAGGAGAGGAGAGGAGAGCAGTGGAGTCAAGGTTCCATAAGGTGACACCAGATTTACACACTATATTTTTAGCCTACACTGTTCAAAGGCAGTCTGTGAGGTTCTGTAATGAAACATTTCAAACTTCTCTTGTCACTTCACCTTCCTCGAATAGAAACTGCAGCACGAAAGCTTTTATCTAAGCTAAGTGGAACAGTCTGAGAGACAAACCTGTCCTCCTGTTTGTTTTGATCTTAGTGAGATGTGACAGCTGTGTGGCGGGAAAAGTGTGAGTGTGTCTGTCAGACACCCAAATCGTGATGATCCCATGTCTTATATGGATGTAATGTGCACCAGGTGAGAATAAACATTTCATATCACATTTTATAATTAGCCAATTATATATTGACAAATTTATATTTTCCCCATTATTTCCACACCTTTACAGAAAGACAATTTTGTACTTTATACTTGTGCAGCATTCACTAAAATCACATCCATACATATCTCTCTTTTGGTTAAAGGTGCTTCAGTAGAAATCTGTTTCTTGTTTTCTTCAGCAGATGGCAGCATTGCACATCAAATCTAATCTACATCAAGTGGGATAAAACCAGTAACATTTCACTTGGGTAACAATTAACTCTATCTCCTTGATGTATTTATATCCACAGCATTTTTGTAGTAATCTGATCACACATGGCACAGGTTTTTTATGGCACCCAGACAATTTTTAATGTTCACGTAACAATGACAAAATACATAGGAACATGTTTTGACATTAGTCTCGTGGGACTGTTACAAAGTGAACCTCTGTCCCCTTATTATCTCACTGCTATAATATCTTTCTTAGCAATTACTGCAAAAAGACAAGCTGAAACAATTATGTAAAGCCTTTATAAATATATTAAGTATACACATATAAAATATTTTTAAAGAATGTTCACCAAAGTTATTGTTGGTTTACATTAGTAACTCTCCTGTCTCTTCCCTCTTGAACTGAAGAGATTAGTAGTTTCGACTTGAACCTTCAGCATGGAGCCCTAAAGCCATATATTCCTAAAAAGCCTTTACTTGCTCTTGTGTCTTATCACACAGCGCTGGTTATTGACCATTCAGTGTGAAATGGATCAGCCTGATAGGCTGTAACTCTACAGGGAACATTTCCACTTGTGAGGGCTAACCTCTGGAGCCACTTTGTGAAAGCACTAATACAGGCTGTGGCTGGATGTCTGTGGACTCCTAATGCACCAAAAGGAAACAGGGGCCAAGCAAAATCAGGAAGTTGTCAAAAATAAGATGATGTGATGTGGCTGAGGAGGAGGAGGAGGAAGAAGAGGAGGAGGAGGAGGAGGAGGACTGGTGCACTGAACCAGTGGAGGATGTGAGGAGCTGTTAAGAGAAACATGACCCCAGGGCATTTTCCCACTGCAAAGACCTGTGTAAAGTGAGATTAGCTCGACCACAGGGGGCATTAACACCAGAGACTCTGGCGTCAGTAGTTGATTGGCCAGGGTTAAGCCCAGAGAATATCACAAGTTAAGACAAGGTGATTGTGGATGGTCTTGGTATGGTACTGCTAAACTGACATGGGTCATATCAGATAACCTCTGAGCAGCTTTCTGTTTCTTCTGGGTTCATAGTTACTAATATACGAATACATCAAATGAGTCAAGACAGACACACACAGTTTGACACTGGCTATAAGAATTGACTAGTTTGGATTCAGTCCATGTACCATGTAAGGTTAACAGCAAAGGACGAGAGTTTCAAAATCCTCTGCATGAACGCTATCTTCTCGTCTCCTGTGTCACCACTCATATTGCCCTGGAGGAAGATGAAAAGTACTGTAGCATCAAACACATTACCCCTGTCCAGCTACTCACCAGCTCACTGTAGGCAGTCAGAGGACTGTGTTGCACTCACTTTTAAAAGACATTTATCCTACCATTTCCTCTGACAAAATCATTCACACTGTTCAATAAAGGAGGACAGCACTGTTTCTCTCCTGCTCTTCTATTTCACTGACACTGTCAGGAGAAGTTATTTAACCCATTACCTCGGCCTTGGCCCACATCCTTTATTCCTGATCTTTTACTACGTTCACTCTGTTCAACTCACAGTGTTGTCTTGCTACTGAGCTGTCAAAAAATGTATTTGATTAGTACATGGAATGATACAGCCTCACCTTCAGAGATATTCCTGATTGATCCAAATGACCAATCTTATTTAGAGGATGTCAACTACTAAAGAGCTTACAGAGGCTGCCAGGTTTATAAAAGAGATCTAAATCCGCAGCCCGACATCCAACGCTGTCAGCCTCCACAGACCCGGTATGCTATGATTACATAACCAGAATCTGAATATGAGCGAGAAGACAGGAAGGAACAGACATACTGTAGCTACTGAACTGATGATAATTATCTAGCACTCCACCCCAACAATGTAACATTTCCTGATAACACAATAGATCAGAGGCACAAACTTCAGATTTCTTCACATTCTTTGAAAGGTGAACACATACTTTCCCTTTTGTGGGTGACACTGATACTAAAACCTTCCATGCCCATGTGAGGTAGAAACTCTATGGCATTTGTAATGACTTTTTTAATAATGGCTAATCTAATCATGATCACTCTGTAATTTGACGGCACTATCAGTTAATAATTCATGTGAAGTTAATGGAACAATGGGCAGATAACTCAAATTACAATACAAAGATACGAACAGTCTTCATTTGTGTTAAAATCCAAAAGGCCTCAGTATCAATTAAATCTCACATGGCTACGCTTTACTAAAGCAAAGTCGAGATGTGACCATGACATCTTAGTCATCATCTAAGCAGCATCTTGATGAATTGTGCATATCTTATCAAGCTCAGCTATGTGTTTTGTTTTGTTTTTTAAACCCAAAAGGAGGGGCTCTATTGATTTCCTGGCTTGCGTTTTCTCCTTTCTTTGAGGATCAGTGGTGCATTTTTGTTTACTCTCTATTGATTGATGACAATAACTTTTCCATCTATCTTAGCCACCTGCCATCTGGCAGAAGTAAAAATGAGCCTGTGATGCTGCTGTGGGAGAGAATTTCTCTTGGCTGTTTGCAAAAATGCCAAATGTTTATTCCGTGTGAACAAATTTGAGTACAAGCTACTTAAACTAAGTTCTCTTCATGCTCTACAGCCGAAAGAAGATCAACTTTATGCCCTTAGACTTTTACACAGGGCAGACTTTATGACACATTTGCTCCTCCAGAAGTTGTGTTTATAGGTCTCACTGTCTGATTATGATGTTGTGTCCCCCTGGGAGTGCTGAAGTTGGGGTTAAGTGCTGTCAGAGGTTAGGTTAGGGTTAAGGCCATGGGTGACATGACTGAACTTGTAAATCACACAAAGGAAGCCATGAGACAGAAGGAAAGTGAATACCAATCTGAGGGGAAGGAAGTCAAGCATTTTATGCTCCCTCTGCTATGTGTAAAACTCTGTGACCAAAGGCTTATAGGTGCTACAACAGCTTAGTGGGCCAGATGGAGGGAGAGAAGAGAACGACTGCCTTCTGATGTGTCACTGAGGAGCGGACAACACTGACACGGACCCCTGGGCCCCTGTAGAACTTAAAAGGCTGCTACAGCTCCATTAATCTCCATCCATAAAGTGGCAACTACAGTGGGGTATTTTATGGCAGGGTAGCTCACTGTTCAAAGTCAACAAGTGTGAGGTTAAATCAAAACCATCACACTTGAACGTGTTAATACTGACGGCAGTAATTTGTACATAAATACAAATGCAATGCTTGAAGTAATAGAGGTGCAGAAAATGAGGACATTTTGTAATCTCTGCTAACAACATAATCAGTTTCAAAACATTCATCACTGTATGTGGTGACCACTAATGGCCCTACAGATGTCTTTCTGGACTGGTCTTCCTCTCATCCGGTGGCTACAATTGGTGAAGTTGCCTTCCATATTTGGCTTTTAAATGTTGTATGTGTTTGAGCTTGCATTTACACATGCTTGTTGTTGCAGTAGTGGGGACACACAATTTTTGTGTAGTCGTCACTCTCCCAACATGACCACATGTGACCACTGGCAACCTCTTAAAAAAATAACATAAGGAAAACAAGATTGTGCCATTACGCTGTAAATAATTTATATTAGCCAGAAGTAACGCACAGGTTTATTACGGTTTTGTACACTTTATTCCTTTTATATGAGCACAAAGCAGCTGTTGTTTTTCAATAACATAACCATTATCCTTAACATGGGGGGAAAGCAGGAATTGCTGAAAGATCTACAAAAAATGTTAACATCAAACAACTGAAATGGATTTTAAAACATCTCCTATATTACATTACTGATTTTGTCCATTAAGCATAATGCAACACAAAATGCAGTTACAGAGAGAAAGATCATTTGTCAAAGAACATTAGACACATTATTAGAGACTTATGACACAGCAATAAAAAGAACAAAAGGTTTTGGGTCATCCACATGATAACATACGTTTTTAACTTTAATTTTAACTGTATGACTAATAGATAAAGGGTTGAGGTCAATTTTCAGTCTGATACGTGCTACTAATCATCACTTCAGGTATTGTAAATTATCTTTGTCTCTGTCTTTTTAACTATCGTGCTATTTCTGTCTGACCATGCTCAAGCCTCAATCTCTGACTCTCCCCTGCATCCCTCCATACACTGTGCAGCCTGATCCTCCCACAGGATCAGGCATCTCCATCTCAGTGTCTCCCATGGTGGCTCCTCAGCTCCTGTGCATGTTGTCCTGGGCGACATGAATTAATGATAACAGCAGAGGCTTCATAGACCCAGGCTCATCCATTACATAACCCAGGCAGGTCTGCTGTCACACAGTTTTTGACACTTAATGTACAGTACTGTGCTGCACCTTCCACAGCTGACCTGTTTTACTCTCCTTTCACATCCCCTTAGTCTTTACCGCTCACAACAAATGGCACAGTGGATATGCAGCCATATGGCAAGTGTCACAAGTATTTATCCATAATCTGTGCAGAGGAAGTTATATTTCTGAGTACTAGGCTAGTAGAACACTGCAGTATAGAAAGAGATAACCTGATATGATATTGAAGACGTTAGTGATGCTAGTGAGTCCTTCTGAGAGTAATAAGTAAAACCTTTAGCACTAAGTCATAAAGACAGTGATATTCAAATCTTCACTTGCAGGGATGGAGGCTCAATTTTGTTACCAATTAGAGGGGTTGCAATCTGCAAGTCATCTCTCCACTACCATTAGGGAGCAAAAGGTTGTTGTGTGTGATCATTAATAGAAATTCATCTGCCTGAACACCTCAGGGAGGCCTCAACACCATGGGTCCCCTATGCACCTGGATGCACCTCATACAATACATCCTACTGAGCCACAAGGGAATGGCAACTAGATACTCAGCTGTTTTGTTAAAGAGCCATTTTAAAAAACCAAGTGATCTGGAAAATTCTTGATAATATACACCCATCACATGTGTTTACATAGGTGTTTTTCACTGTTGCAAGAGGAAAATTGTTAAGTGGGAACAGAGCCTTCAGGACTGATAATGATAACATCATTCTTATTTTTATTGCTAATAGTGTAAAAAATAAGATGTCTGACATGACAAACTAAAAATTACATATTTGAAAAAACAACATTCAACATTGTGAAATATGTATTCAGTATCCTTTATGCCAGCCACTGTTCATGTGTTAAAACAGTTCAAATTAAGCTTTGTTTCAAGGCTCTAAGTAAAGCACCACCAGAGTTTTCCCCATAAGGCCTGTTTTCTATTCATCCAACTTGGACATTCTGCACAACAACCTAATGAAATATTGAATAACTCCTAGCAGAATAACAAACCTACATGCTGCCTGTCTTTGTTTTGCTGCACTCTTTCCTTGTTCCTTGCTCTTTGCATGTTGTACAAAGTTAGTGCAGGATATGTCCTCAATTGGCACATTACTATGGTAAATGGTCTGTACCATTTTTACTATATTTGGCTAAATAAAGGAGAGTTAGACTTGATGTAGCAATAGACTTTTCTATATAGAAGTTTAATAGCGGACATAGGATTGGGGTCCCAAGAATGATGGTTGCCTCCCAGAGAATAAAGGAGGAATAAATGGATTTGTAGAATATCAGATTTTTCCTTCAGTGTTACTTTTTATCTCAACATATGACATATGATTTCTAGCCACAAAAAGCATGCATGTATCATTCTTTCTAAATTTTCTGTGCCTCATGTTGTTGCCCCTTTGTTTATAAGAATGTCAGTTTCTTCCAGTCACCCTTCTTTCCCTGTCTCTGCTTCAACTTCTTCTACTTAGCCTGACTGTTTTTCTGCCTAGCTTCATCTCTCTCCCTCTCTCTCCTCTTCCCCCTTTATCCAGCTTTGTGGTTAAAGACTGCCATTAAAGCAGCGGAAAACCTGTGATGGGCCATTAACAATGGATTAGCCGTAACATTTCCATTTTCTCTCCCTCTCCGTGTGTATTTATCACACAGTCAAATACTACAAACCTCTAATTATAGGCTGTTTGAATCATTGTCTCAGGACAAAGGCTGGGCTAAATCAACTAAATTCAATTTACACAATGCAAATGGTGTGCCAATTACAGTTTTGTACTCAGGTTACGGTTCTGCATATCATATATTCTTACTTGTCAACTGTTACATCTTACAATATCTGAGTTGGATGAAATGTCGAATGAGGATGCAAGATTATGAAATAGTCATTTTAATGTACATCTTTCTTAAGTCTTCTGGGTTGAAAGTGTGCAATTCTGCACTGTGAGTTGGTTGATCTAAATCCAGAGGGCATTCCAAAAATTGATCTTAATCACTTCTGACCTCCCCCATGATGGCAAGTTTGCACAGCTGTTAAAAAAGTAGGAAAAGCATGAAGGAACACTGTGGCTGTAATGGAAGTGTCATAAATAGTTCATAGCAGTTTTCCTGCAGGCAGCAGCATACCTTGCAGCCTCTGAACTACTGCTTGGTTTTACAGTGGGAACTCTTCCAGCATTACATAATGCACCACAAGTGTGTTTTATTTGCCAATATGCTGGTACACAACGTGAATGGTGCTGGCATTACATGAACTTAGTGTTCTCTTACTCTTACATACACACAAAAACAGAAAACTAATATAGATATACATTTAGAGGTTACTATTTAAGTCATATCTTTCTATGCATTTATGCCCTTTGAAGTAGTAAAGTAAAATTTTGTAAATTCAGTAAATTTAATTTTTTCTTTCAGGCACATGACAAGGTCAGTCATTCTGTCCAAAGCACAAAAGCTCATGTGTCTGTGTATGTTTCTACATTGAAAGGGGAGACAGTAAAATGAAATTATCTTGATTTATCTGTCTAATAACTCCTGATTTGTAAAACAGACATTAATATGCAATCTCAGCCTAAGAGCCTATTAAGTGTACATTTCGTCTCTCTGAATGTTTTTAAGACATTACAGAAAGTGAGTTAATTATGCTGGAAAAAACAAACCCTGAATGTAGCAGTAAGTTTAAATGGGGGCTGAACACATGGAGAAGGATCGTAACTAGTGAGCATGTGTTCCTAAATCCCCTGTCTAAATGTTTCCATTAAACCAGCCCTTATCTAGACATCACTTTGAATGTTTGCCTGAATGCTTATTGTAGAGTTGAATCACAGCTGAGCGTGAAAGAAGTTAATTGAAAAGGAGAGGGTTGTTGGGAAACAGACTACATTGTCTGTCACGACTCGCTGCTTCCCCCACTTATTGTGGCTGCTGACACAGAATGGCCACAAACAGCCATTGAGATACTGTTTAGAAAGGGAGAAAAGTAATGTGAAACCAGTCCAGTCAAAGCAAATCAAATTGTATTTAAAGTGAGCTATCACCAAGATGTACTCCTGCTGTAGTGACCCGCAGTGCACACTGGGACAGTTTGCAGCTAAGTGCAATGCAGTTGGTGTAATGAGAAAAAGAACCTTGGAGTTCGTGCAATGATGCTCAGTGGATTGCCCCTATTGGTCTGAGAGCAAATTGCTACCCAGGTATGAGATGGAGTTCAGTAGCTTTGGGATTTGTTCAGGATTGTGTCTGCATTGATGCAGGTATTGTATACGTTTGTTGTGGTGCAGAGGGAGCTGAGTCTAAAACTCTAAATTTACTGGTCAAACCACATTCCAAGCCTCACATGTGATAAGATGTAGGTATGGGCTTAGCAGGGTGGATAGGTTCACCATAAAAATCAGGGTAAAAAGCTCGTACATAAAGAAGGAGCTCAGAATAGAATAGTTGCTGATAAGGGACGTCTTCTGGATGCTACCCTGTGGAAGTATTCTTGGCATATCCAACTACAAGGAGACCTTAGCGCAGATCGGAGGGATTATATATCCCACCTCGCCTTGGAATTCTTAGAATCCTCAAGGATAAGGACATCAGGGCTACTTGTCTCAATCCACATCAACCCAGACACAAATAAGTGGCATAAAATCAATGGATGGCAGATGGAAAGTTGTCTATCAAAAAAAAAGGTCATGGAAAGATACATAGCTAGTGCAGAAATATACATATACCACAAGAGCAAACTTTAAGCATGTTGACGCTTTCCTTCTGATTTCCACAGCTCTGTCCCAATACCTTTCCTAAAAAACTGAGATCTTGGATACAGTCAGTGATTTAAGGGAAAAGGGGGGGTAGGACTATCACTCTGAAATATAAGAATCCTTACTGTGCTGCATATTGATGGATTCATGATGCAAATGGATTTGTAATTGTGCCTTTTCCTCTCAGTCCCGCCCTACTGTCAGTTTCATCCTGGAGCTATAATATTCTCCAAACTATATAATATAAATAATCAGTTCTTTACTATATTGTCGGCTATATACTCTATATAGGATTGACACCTTCATGATCATACTGACAAGTAGCAACCCATAGTCGTGGAAGAGCAAGATAATCATAAAGACATACTGCCGCCTTTAGTATTCCTGTACTAATCCTATAATATTTCTTGGATCATTCAGTAGCGTCTGTGCTGCTGAAAATAATCTCCCATCCTAAAGGCTGATTTATGCTTCTACGTTGGGTTGACGTCAAACCAATGGCATACCTACGCAGAGCTCTCTGCATCGCCGTGAACCCCTACCGCTGTACACCAGAAATGTAACTATGTGTCGAGGTAACGCAGACCGCGAGGGTGATTGGTTTGCTTGGTAGCAACGTATTTCCTGTATCGTGAAATTAATTCCGGACGCCTGCCTCTGCCCCGCCATTTTTGTCTTGGTAAACACAAACACAATGGACCAAGACGAAGAATCAACTAGAGACACTGATAAACATTCAGGAAAGGAGCACACACCCCTACTGCTCTGGTGGTGAATTGCACTGCAACAAAACACGATGTAACGATGTGGAACCAATGAAGAACTTCGAAAGGTGCACAACGGCATCGGGGCATCGGCGTAGTTACGGCGTGGAGGTTACGTAGGAGCATAAATCAGCCTTAAGCCATCACTGTAACAAAACATCTTAGGGAACACATGACTACAGGTACAGTGTTTCATTATAGATGTTTGGAGCAACCTAAGAGTGGAGCAGCTAATGTGACTGAGGAAATTAACCTGCACCGACCGCACTGCTCAGCTGCAACAGTTACATAATTTGCAGAAACATTTTTACCATTAAAACTACAGTGTATATTGAAATGGTTGATCCCCACATCCAATACAAGAATAGGCCTACACGAAATATGTATTTAGCCTTTATAGCAATTCCATTACATCAAAATTATTGAGATTTTCAGCTGATTGCAAACTGTAGTGGCTGTCACATGTTCAGTTGCTGAGGCCAGAACTGGAGGAACATGCTGCCTGATAAATGAAAGAAAAAAGAAGTTACAAAGAAATTGCCCTTTTTCATGTCAGCATTTTTTCCCCTGAAACGCTCACTGATCATTGATTTCCACATTAAGTAGACCTTTACACTAACACTGTTCCCAGACGCTGCTCAGAGAGCTTATTGATTGTGGTGGACATCCAGACACCACAGATGCATCCTCAATCACCAACAGCAAAATTAAACATGTCCTTACAATAGCTGGGTATCTAATTCTGGTTTGAACCCAAAGACGAAATATGTGAAGAAAATGGATCAAAGGAGCAGATATACTCACCGGCTTCACATTGTTAGATAATGGATTGTATCCCATACTCCTGTATGCAGATAGTGTACTGCAGTATTACTGTATAAAAATGTCTAAATTAGGTTTAACACATCTAATGTTAAGATGGTATAAAATTGCTGACAAGAATTATAACGTCTGAGTTTCTCCAGAAAAAAACTGACATGTCCAGTCAGTATGAGCATTGTCTGCACACATTCATAGTATTATGGAAAATCATCAAAGGCCAACAGCCTGTCATGGCACATTTTTGCAACGTATCATTTTGTCTGTGGCTGAATTGTCGATTATTGGCTTAATATGTTCTCCTTCCAGAGATGCTTGTCAGTGATTATGCTAATTACTACCCTAACATTCTGGTTTGTCTTTGGGCAGTATGACATAATCATTGTAGTTTGATGTGGAGAGCTTCACTCTGTCCTGCAAAATCTGCATGTGTACCCATGTCATCAGGCTTCTGTTTCCTTTTAGTCCATGGCCAATAAGATGTGAGGAAATTGTCACATGTATCACACATCTCAGACACAACCCACACATCCTGGTTGTTTGTATGACTTCAATAAAGACAAGCATATTACTTGAAGACCAAGATTAATTCAACACAGTCTGTCATCATCTTTTACTTTGCTACTCCATATTTTGATGTCCAGCTTTAATCAACTACCTCCATGCGGCTTTACTGGATTTGATTCAAAGAATATTTACTGTATTCTTTACTGTCAATAAGTATGATGAGCTACGTACAACCAGATGGCTGACAGTATATTTTCTGTGACTGGGGTAGGAGTATATTAATGTATGAGGATGAGGGTATTCATGTGAGGGAGAGAATTCTACATGATCACCACAAAAAAACCCACAAACTATATCAGTGTAACTTACTATTTATGTAATTTAAAGTGCATCAGACATACACATTATTTCTCAAGATACAGAATATCAAGACTGAAAGAAGAAATGTAAGGAGTTAACCACAGTCTCCATGACAGCGAGATCCGAAGGTGGGCATTGAACTGTTCACTAGGGACCAGCCCCCGCAGTGTGACCCTGATCTGAGGAATCAGAGGAATTAAGCTACTCGCTTCTGTTGCCCTGGACCTGAAGCCAGGCTCTGGGAAGACCACTCTTCTGCTCCAGGCTACAGCCTTCTAAAAGGCATATTAATGCTTGGATTGCTTTATTAAGAGCCACAGTCAACACACAATTATAGCCTCTTGTATGGTGTTTGGTGTGTAATGCAGAAGCCAGTGGGCAGAATGTGTGGGAATGGATCTGCATACTGGACTTGGCTCTCTATGTGTGAGCATGATGTAGTTGAAATTGCCCTACATATGACATATGCATTTGTTTATAAGTAGGTCAAATCAGAGAAGACATAGGTGCATATATATATATACATATGTACGGTATGCTTGTATGTACAGTATGTATGTACTGTACATATAATACCAGTCAAAAGTTTGGACACACCCTCTCTTTCAAGTGAATGGGATACATCTGTATGTATCTATCTATTTAGCTTGTCATGCCTGTCAAGAGAACTATGGTTAAAACACTGATGTGAGTGTTTACTTATAACTAAGCGTCCATGCATTTATGCAGATTTTACAAAGAGAATATTGTTATAGTAATGTGTATCAATGACCACTCTGAATTAGCATTAACTTACTGCATGGATCACCATCTTGTGAAGCCCACTGATATAACTTATACTGATTGGGAAAATTGACCGAATATGCTGGACAGATTGCTTGGCAGGCAAGATGCTCTACCGAAATGGGGTGATCGACAGGGGTGCTTTTTGGCCCCCTGTTGAGGCATAGCAGGAGGGTATGTAAAGGTGAATTTCTGGGTCTCAGGGCCCACAATGCAGACCCCCCGGGGAGGGTAATCACCATAAGGCCAGCAACAGTCAGCACAGCAGTGGCTCCTCGTCACAAAGACACTCCTCTCCAGAGACATGGCTGCGCCTTTGTGCTCCCCCACACTCTGAGTGTGCCCCACTCCAGGGGGCTTGAGAGGCACCACAGGGTGCCCATTAAACCATTAGGAGTGGAGGACAGCCCTGACAGTCTGATACACAAATACGCAGATACACACACACACACACACACACACACACACACACACACACACACACATATATAAATACACACAAGTATTCTAAACCAACACATGTACTGTACATACACAAGTGCCCTGACATGACAAAAGCAATGCATTGTTCACTTAACACTGCTGCCAGCCATTTAGAGCTTGAATAGCAGAACAATCTGTCATTTTTGTTTCCTCACTCACTGACTCACATTTTAATTCAACAAATCATTGTCGTGTCACCCAAGTTGATTTGTGTTAGTGCAACTAAGACTGAACAGACACACAATAATAGACTACACAACATTCAAATGTGATCAAAGTTAAGAACAACATCACATATTATCAATCCAACATAGGATTCCAGTCTATGCCATTAACAGACAATACAAGATTAAGACTGTATATACAGTAAAAAGTTCTGCATGACCTGCCTGATGGGAACAGATTGGATTAGAGAGGTCTGTGGTTGTGTTTTTTGTCTTCCTCATTATATTTGAAATGTGAAGTAATAGATGGTCCTTATAATGTTGGTGTTTCTGAGTATGAGTAGTTTAACCCTGATCTGGTCATGCCCATATTAAACAACTGTGGACGCAAACTCACATCATATGTTGACTTCTCTTTAGAAGAATTAAATGTAGATATATGGAAACAATATTACATACAGCACTAGTTTCCTTATGAACATGTTCAAGCACAAGATTTGAGAGATGTTAATTAAGATAGGTGATGTTTTTGCCCTTTGGCAACTCAAATAAGAACTTCAAAGCAAGCCAACACTGACCAACTAAAACATAGCACAAAAAGTAAAATCGTATACTGTTGGAAAGCCTGTATATTTCCCTTTTAAATGGTGCCATATTTGTAAGGAACATGCATTTGTGGGATGAGCAATCTCAATGCAGAGAGATATTGAGATGAGATTCTACAACCAGTGGCAATCCCATATCTCTACAGTCTGGGACCGAACTCTATCCTCCAAGATGACAACACTCGCCCCTATGGAGTGGGGTTTATGAGAGATAACCTCCAGAATTTGGGAGTGGAGAGGATGGAATGGCCTGCCAGCAGTCCTGACCTCCGCCCCATTGAACAATTATGGGATCAGCTTGGGCGTGCTGTTCGGGCCAGAGTGACCACAACCACATTGGCTGACTTGCGACAAATGCTGGTTGAAGAATGGGATGCCATCCCACAGCAGTGTGTGACTAGGCAGGTGATCAGCATGAGGAGGAGGTGCCACGCTGTTGTGGCTGTGTATGTTTTTTCCACACTTACTGAAGCTCTTGTTTGTTAAATTGCCAATATGTCTTGTTTCGTCAGACAACAGTCATCCAATCCACCAAACAACACCAAACAAGAGTAAGCAGAATAAGCTGCTTGGCATTGGCAGAGAAGATTTGCCAAATTTTTCATGGGGGCAACCCAGATACTCAGCTCTGCTACTCATCCCACAAATGCATGTTCCTTATTGTTACAATAAAGAAATACTCTACCAAACACAAATGGTAGTGAATGCTGGATTAAGTTCATCAAGACAATGCTTAAGGGTGGTTGTAACACACTATGTTAAAACTATTGACGAAAGACACATGGAAGCTTTTCAAATTAGGCTATTGTGCTTTCTATTGTGTGTGATGTCTGCAAGCCTTGACATCCTTGATGTGATTGACATGTAGCTTAGTCTCTAATTTGTCTTTGTAGCAAGCTTTCGCTTTTTCCAAAGCCTTTGAGATTCATATTTCAGATGACTGTGCAGCATGCTGATGCTGTTCTTAAAGGCCTCATATTTCTTCCTACAGAGCAATCTGAGTTCATCCCTGAACCAGGACTTCTTGTTGCTAAAAAAAGAGTTTTAATTAGAATGTGTATCCCTAACCCTTTTCAGCAAACATGATATAAAATATTACACTGCCATTGTCAATATTAACAATGTCATCTTCAACCGTCTTAAAAACCCTACAATGTGTGCTGTCTTTCATTATGTGGAGGTGTCTGAGTGGGGATCCCATTTCTCGACACACTTGAATCACTCACTCGCTGACTAATAAGGTCAATACATAAATGCAAGCAAATGTCATGTTTTGTCAATATAAAAGGCTTGCCTAAATAAAGCATGTGCTACATCTATCAATACAAACAGTAGAATAAGACATACACTGTAGTCAGCTTGCACCATTCACCCTCATCAACATCATTTTTAATAGATATTATGCTCTTTCTCTTGTGTGTCAATTGAAATATATTTTCCACTGAATGCCATGGGTTCTACGTGTTAATAAACAGTGGTCATTGACATGTTATTTTGTTCATGGTTACTCCAAACACAGATGAAAGGTTGTCTTGCTTAAATAAGGTTAATATTTAATCGTATCCATGGAATAATATAACAGGATTAAGGGCTTTTAGAGTGTAAATCAGGATAAATAGTGTAAGTAAGGAACATGTTGGATTTGATTCTAAGAATGGGAAATGCAGAGCAAATTATACATGCCTGTTATTTTGATGATGAAACCATAAGGCCTACCCTCTTACTGTGGAAGATATAGCTAACATACTACAATGGAAAAATCGGGTGTTACAGTGTGAGGGGGTTGGCTCACTTATATCTACTATTATATTGTTAACACTCAAGATTGGAGTTCAGGGACTAAAGACTTAAAGGTAGAATATGTAGAATGAGCAGAACAACGCCATCTAATGTCTCGAGATCGTAGTCGCAACAACCAAAAAGTAATTCCAGCAGTCGGGTTGCCAGGTCCGGTGCCGGATTTTATTTTAGCTCTAACTCTGTAAATATACCACTTTATCCACATGTCTAACCTTTTTAGGCGAGAAAGTAGCCCTTTAGATCCACAATGTGACGCTAATTTGTCCAAATAACATCTGCTTAAAGTTTTGTTCCTGCGAATTCGGAGCCACTCAAGTTAGCCGTAGCGAGTAACGCACTTCCGGTCATTTTCACAAAATAAAACACGCGTTGCCTTTTATTATTAAGAAAACCATAACGATAGAGTTGGTGCTTTTATTTTGAAAACAGGAAGCGAACATACCCTCGCTGTAACTGATTTGAAACCACCGAGGTACATTATATTGTAACACGCCAGTGGGAGTAGCAGCAATGTCTCTGCATGTACTGCCTAATCCCAAACACCGTTTGGCTTGTGTGTGGTGTCGTCAGAAGCAGCAGAGGCTCACGGTCGTAAACATCTAGTCACGTGTACTCTGAGATGGACGCGCAGGTCAGGAAATGACGTAAACGGACCGTATATGGTTTGTTATTTGTGTTATTACATTACGTGTTGGACTAAATACATGGACATATTGAGGAAAATATTCCGGTTTTATGGAAACGGATTTCATATTTCACAAGAATGGATACTTGGCGAGCTGTACATAAAGTCCTGAGTCATAAGATGATCGTTGTGGATAAAGTGAAGACTTTGAAGGTATGTAGGCATTATAGCTTTTCTCACTTAGCTGAGTGGCTAGCCAAGCTAATCGCTAATACTATTACGGCTGTGAGCAACCATATAAGTCGTGAGTGGTCTTGAATGAATCAGAACAATCTAAGCTTTCCAACAATGTACGGCATGAGTATATATGTTTAAGGGTTGGTGTTTAAAACATTCAGAAGACCGTGTGGCTACCTCCTAACATCCGTCCCGTCCCGACGACGGAACAGCGTGTGTTAAGAGGTTAATGATCAAATATCAAAATCCGAATAGCGTCAGAAAGTCAACCCACTCTCCACATTTCCATTGCTACCGTTTTGATACTTCATGGTACACAAACAAATAGCATCTCATTTGAAAGCTAAGACCCTGGCGAGTTCAACAGTACCACTATTATTGCGCTAAAAACTCAGTGAACCAGCAGCATACAAAGGTAAACAACCACTTATTTACTGCGACTAACAAATATTCTGTCTTACCTTCGAAGTTTTGTGATGAAAAGTTGTACTTGAGAGCAAAAAACGCTGGTTTTAGTAAGTCCAACACGGCCGTGTTTGTTTACAACTCCATTTCACCCAGTGCCAGCCTACAGTAGCTGCGCTGGAACAACAGACAACCCTGGCAACCCGCAATTCCGGCCGCTAAATGGCTGGTACAATGTACACAGAACGTGTCAGAACGTCATTGTCGAACCCTTCAAAAAAATTTAAAAATATTAATTCAGACTAAATATTTTTTTTTATGGAAAAGCAATACTTTCATTCTGTACCCCTCAAAACGCCCAGTGGCTGTATTATTTTTTTTTTAAATATAGCTTTTAATAAATATTCTACATATTCAACCTTTAAGCAAATGCACAAGTGCCTTAAACCTACATTCTCTTCACTTTTTTTATTAGTTTATGGTCTTTATTGCTAATTTCAAGTCTCCTCAAATACAAGCTGTTAACCATGTTAAACTTGTAAATTATGTTCCCATGTAATTTTATATGTGACGATAAATCAGGGTATGCTTCAGGGCGTGGCTACGTCGTGCTTGACAGGTCGCTACCATGGCGATATCAGTAATAACGTAAATATAGCGCAAACCCTGACAATTGTAACCATAGACATACATGTATATACATATATATGCCTATGATTGTAACAGTTTGGCCATTTAAAAAGTCTCTTTCAGTGTGTGGGTGTACTGAAAGACCCTCTAAGGAGTGGGATGTTCAGTGTTTCTGGCAAGTACATTTTGTTTTAATGGTCTTAAGTATTTAAGCATTTAAGCAGCCCCACCATCTCGTCCAAACATGGTCACTTTTCAACAGTTCTGGCTCCAAAAATTCAAGAAGGCGACAGTCAAAATGCCAAAGTGGAGGCTTCAAAACGCGAGTCCATAAACCTGTAGGGTTAGGTAACTTATTGGATATCACAGTACACCTGCTAAACTGTGATGAATAAATACACAGTTTGTTCAAGACTGTCCCCAAGTGCTAAAGGCAAACACTAGTCCTACCTGTGGACAAGACAGCAACTTCTTAAGGCATATTTTAATGAATGTTAATCAATCATAACCCCACAGGGACAACTATTATTAACTCCCTGGTTACTTATGATTATCTTTGGCGCCATTTTGGAATAAGGACTGTTTGTTACCTTCCCTTGTAACTTTGTTCCATAATCAACAGCTTGATACAAACCCTTGAAAACAGCTGGAGCTATCAAGGATGACTCTCGGCTGCAGACAGAGTTGCTACAACCTTCACCCGAGGCATAAAGTTTTCCTTAAACGTCACCAGATTGGCAAATGGCCTTAATACTTACGAAGAGCTAGAAACAGTAGGTGCAAATAATTTTTATTTTATTATGTTTGTACATTGATGTGTTGTTTGTATTGTGTTGTATTGTGTCAGGTTGCAGTATTGATGGCATTTTTGGCATATTTATTTCCTCCCAATGTTACTTTTTGTTTTTAAACTGTGAATTAATAAAATAATGCAGAGGTTACAGATTAAACCATTTGTGGAACTACAGCATGTGCAGATCATGACATGTTGGTATAACGTGAATTTAAACTGTGGATGGTTAAAAAAATCCATTCCATAATAATCCATTTGATTTGTCACGTTCATGAGGCCTGTCAGGACAAAAAGTGCTCAAAAACATAAGAATGAAAGAGTGAGTGGCTGCGTTTATAATTAAAAATGTATAGCTTCAGGTTTCAGAAGCCTTTTGCTGCATTTTTCAACATCGCTGGCTCAGTCTCTAGGGCCCCACTTTCATAACACACATCCACAGATAATTAAATTTTTTTGCTCTTTCATTGTCTTTTGGTTAAAATTGGTTTGATTCTACTCAATTATTCAGGTTAAAATAGTTACACTGTACTTTTTAGTAATTTTTTGCACACAATAAAATTAAAATACTGTACTGGGTAATCAAACTGAATTGTCATTTCCTTTCACTTCATTTCTCATGGATGTCAGTGACCTAAAATCCTGGTTACATGGTGAGGGAAGACTAACAACAGCTTTGAGAGCTTCAGTATCTTTCATGTTAGTGTTAAAATTTTCTTTTAGGACATTGCTGTACATTTTTTTGTAAATATTGCTAATCTCAATTAGACCAGGAAGGGTGATGAAAGGCAAGAGTTGAAACATCTGGCCAAAAAAAGAAGGAATTTGTAGAATAAACAACAAAAAGGCTAAAAGTGGCAAAGTGCCTCCTGCTGAAGTCATGAATTAATAAAGATGCTACTTGGTTCAAATGCTGAGGTGAAGTGACATGGCCACTTGCATCAGCATGCAATTACTCTTTAAAGACCTCAACTAGACTATAAAGCTAACTCTCACTCACACAGGAGTACTGCTTTATAAAAAAAAAAATTGACACACTTTGCTGGCTGTAGCTTTGTACCCTATTTCTCTTTTTAAGCCGGCCAGTATCATGCACAATAATATTCTATCAGAGCTCAACAACGTGCACTCTTTGCTTCTTTGTATGAGGGTGATGAGGTACCCATGCGACTATACCATATGATATGCAATATGATATATTCTGTGAGATGATATAAATGAGCTCTCACTGTAATACATTTTGTCAGCAGTGTAGCAACATTGGATGTTTCATGACTTTGACATCAATGTAATTAAGATTTGATAGGTATTTAATTAGCGTGATTAGTTCTAACCACAGATATGAGACAGAGGGTGAACATGTAACTACTTGAATTTCAAGACTGAACATTTATCTTCTTTATCAATATAAAATTATTAAAAATATATCAAATGTATATTTTGATTTATCTGTTTTAAATTTGTTTGATTAATTGTTTAATCTTTTGAAAATGTCAGAAAATGTAAAAAAAAGTCGATCACTATTTCCCAAAGCCTCAGGTGCAATGTCTTGTTTTGTCCCAGTCCTCAACCCAGAGATATTCAGTTTACTATCAAAGAAAATTAAAGAAACCAGAAAATAATCATCATTTAAGAAGTTGAAACAAGAAAATATATATACATTTCTTCTTTAAAAATGACACAAAACAAAACAAAAAAAGTCCCCCCACTGGATGCATTCATGGAAATATTCCTGCAAAACACGTTGCCAAACACATATTACTGTCCTGCCCACATCTTCCCTTTTTGGCCTTTAAATGGCAGGTATACGGCTGGGTAATTGAAGAATTCTAGCACTAGAAGCTGCAATAATTTGCCATTTAAAAATGTGTGCTATTAGTCAGAGTGAGAGTGGCTGTGACCTTTTTCAAATGGCGTTTTTTTCTGTTTTGTAACAGATCTGTCCAGATGCTAACAACGATGAATGATGACATCATGTGTTGGGTATTTACTGGAGGCAGGAACATCTGTTGGCCAATCAGCATTTGTGGAAGTGTGCATGTGTGTGTGTGTGTGTGTGTATTCTCCTCTGATGGCTAATGTGTGTGGTCACTCTCATGATGGCCCATAACATGTGGTTAGGTTAAAATGCTTAGAGTTTATGGGTCATTATGCCTCATTGTGCATTTAGCTATGTGGGAAGTTTATCTCCTCTAACTTCTATGTCTTCTTTATTTATTTATTTATTTGGTAACAAAACACCTAATTTTAGTGGTTAATGAAAGTATTCTGACATCACTTGATGGCAGAGGGTAATTGTTTATGAAGTCCAGGTGGAATCAGTAAAAATGGAGCATGAAGCATATTATCATTCAGAGGTGTCATTTTTGAATAGATATATTATGGCACAGAAGGGGCTGTTGAAATTCAGAGTAGTAATTACACACTTGTGGTAAAAATCTAGGGTATATCTTCTCTTACAAAAACACGATTATGAATCAATAGTTATGAACATATTCTGTCAGCTAGTAGTCTACATCTTGCTGTGGGCAATTATAAACCATGATTTATAGCTCTGTGGGAAATGCATAGTACTCTATAGAAATGATGAATTGCCTGCTGTATCCTTGGGAGTCAATCAATACATTGTACTACACATATTCAGTACAAGTGAATAAGTTTTGCATACAACAATTCTTATTAAATACTCTGTTCATATATAGTGTGTTTGGGACTTTGTTCCAGCCGTTGTTAAAGTGCACTTCAGCATAACCAACCAGCAGCCTGAAGCCTGTGGTGAGTTTCTCAGCTTAATTTGACTGGCCTCCTCCATCTTTGTCATTGGAGGTCTGTTTTTGGACCTGGCTACCACATTATTAATAACGCTGATACATTCTCATTTGGCCCGCCAGGGGAAATGAATTATTCTAATGGGCATAATTCCACTGTCGCTCCAGTTCCCCCCTGCTTAGCATGTGGGGCAAGATGGATGAGATGTGTGATTGAGTGGAACAGTGACATGGATGTAGCGATTAAATGTTCTTAAGCTGAGCTGTGAGCATGACTGAAGGGTCTGTATGCCTGTCTGTGTAACCAGGACAACACATAAACAACAATCTCATCAAGGATTCATTCAAGCAAGTGCAATGAAACAAGGCAATATAAGGGCTAGTGAGCTGTTCAGTGAGTAATCAAGTCATAATTTAATGAATATTAATTAGCTGATATTAACAGGGTCTCCTCAGGCAAAACAAGCTTTCAACTGTTCACTCATCTGTGGGAGGTCAACCAAGCAAGAGCTGTCCAAACACCAAGAAAGCTGTTTGTTTATTTTGATGACTGCTATATTTCCACTATCACACTCGCTATTAATTTCTCCGCTCATACTCCTCTCTCTGTTTCTCTGTTTCTCTGTTTTGCTGTCTTTCTTCCCACTCTTTCCAGCCAGTGTTTAGGTCCAGGATAACTCTTCTACACCCATCTTTGACAAATGTGCTGTCCGTGATGTACAGTGTAATAAAACCCAGCAAGCAGTTGGCATTGCTAGATTTGGAACAGAGCTGTGCTCTAATTGGAAACAGTGCCACCATGCCGGACTCTAATTATGGTTGCCATAGCAACTGCACAAAAAAAGGGTTTCTACAGTAGAGTCGTGATAGATTTGAGGGGGAAAAAATCAAGAGCATGATATGGTGGGCTTTCATCTATTCTTTTCGTACTCTCATACCTAAACTGCCTTTTGACCTTACCTCCCATCTGTGCTAATCATTTGATGCTATCCCGACTAAATTCATAGCAAAGCACGAATTACAGTACAGTTTAGTGTGTGGTCTGAGACTGTATATCATACCTCATGCTGCCTAGCTATGTTTAGACTTATCTTACTCAGGGTGGGAGAACAGGTCTGTGAAGTTGTTAAAGTTCAGAGCCGTGGGTTCAGTGATCCTCTGGTTATTGTTTTCAGCTGCCTCCTCTACTTATCTTCCTTTCTTAACTTTAAAATAACACCATGCACAAAGCCACACATAAGTCCACATGCACGGACAGATGCACATGCACTAATTAAGTATGCACTTACACAAAAATATACAGTATATATTTACATGCAGCAGAAACAATATGCTGGCTCTGTAAATGTGTGGGTGGGAACGTGTGTGACAAAAGTCTGCTTAGTTAAATGTTTCAGAACACTGTGAGGATTTTTGAATTCATGTGATTTTTGCAAGAGGTTTATACGCTCAAGAAATCCAACTGATGATTTATCATCTTACAAATGGTATGAATTTAAAAGTTACCTTTGATGACAAGAGCAAATTTTTAATTTTTTAATCTATCCATGTACGAGTCTGTATTGGTTGGCTGTATTCTATTCACTAGACATAGTTTTCTTAGTATCAATAACTGTATTTCTTGTTCATGTTGTGAGTCCAGTAGCAGAGTTCAGAGTCTTTATACCCAAAGACAACTGACGTCATGGTGTTTTGTCCAGTGTTTTCTGGCAGCAGTGATGATGCTGCCACATAAAAGGCTAAAAGCCTGCTAAAGCCTAGTCATGACTCCCCACAGAGTGGTCTGTGAGTCTGTGTGTGTGTGTGTGTGTGTGTGTGTGTGTGTGTGTGTGTGTGTGTGTGTGTGTGTGTGTGTGTGTGTGTGTGTGTGTGTGTGTGTGTGTGTGGCAAGATAATGATGACAGGAATGATATGACACATGTAGGCGAGGGACAGTGTCTGTGTGTTCTTGGAAACCTGCGTTGCTCCATCTGCTGCTGTTAGGCAACCAGCTGCCTGCCTCCCATCGGCCCAGCAACACCAGCCACAACTACTCTGAAACCATGGCAACTGGCTCCCTTCTGTGGGCTGCCCAGAGCGACTGACCCCGGCCTCTTTCTCTCTCCCTCCTTCTCATCCTCTTTTTGTAAAATCATGTCAAAGGTCTTTCATTTATGAATTGTGAACTTCTCCTGCTCATCTTGTCCAAGATCGTTTTTTTTAAAATGTGGCAAAAATGAAAGTAATCCAGCATGGTAGTATTCAGTGTACTGTACTTGCATGAAAGATATGCACTTTGTCAATACAGCGTGTCACTGGGAATGAACATGCTCCGACCAAGTACACACCCACATACACACCCACACTTCGTCAGTGTCCTGCTCACTCACAGGCTCGCTTGTTTGCAGATGCATAGACAAACTAAATCCCCATCCAAGCGTACACATACACATTCAGACAACTTTGTATCACACTGTCATCATCTCGTCCTCGGCTGCAACCGGAGAGGATCCCTTCCATTCGATGAGGGCCTCTCTCTTCTCCCCATGTCCTGTTGAGACATTGATTATCAGCACTCAGAGCTTCAGGGACACCCGACCCTCCTCCACCTCCCCTAACCTCATCACTGACAGAGATTTCACATTCTCTATTCCAGTCCTCAGTGGGCATTTTACATCAACACACACAATCAGATTGGCAGAATTATGCACAAAATGTATGAACTTCTATAGCTGTAACTTTCTTTCTCTCTATTTATCACTATATTAATTAATATAGAGAATCTGTAAGAATATTAATACATTTATTTTATAGAGAGCTTTTAACAAAACCCAAAGACGTTTTACAGAATCAAAGACAAATTAAAAACAATAAAACCGTACAGAATAAATGGAAACACAATCAATAAAAGCAATGTAAGGCAAAAGAAACAAAAATAGTAAAACAAAACAAATAAAATAAAAAAACAAAACAATCAAACATTAAAAGCAGATATAAAAAGCTGGGTCTTTAGAAGAGATTTGAATTTGATTAGGTCAGTACACTCACGGAGAGATTTGGGGAGTGAGTTCCAGAGAGTCTCTCTATACATTTCTTATTTACTGTATATAGTTTTGTGGAGAAATACCATGATAAAATCACATCATCTTAATATGATTCCATTTAAAGTCAATAAACAATAATACTGAATTACTGAAAACACCCATCCTTATGACAGTATATTTTGTACCATATAACATCCTTATGAATTTAACAGGTGCAATGATTGTTGTTCATGGTGGTGCAGCACGTGAGGGACAGAGGGCGAGGCCATTGCAATCTATCTCCCTCGCTCCTTTTGAATTTGTATTTACAGAGTGGCCAACCATTTCTGAGGTTCATTGTGTGGCCTAACAATGCTTTTCATAAGCTGTACTTAATGAGCTACTGGTGTCATTACAAACAATAAAGCTATTTAGGTTAATACAGATAATGTTTGAGAATATGTTTATTATTAAAGAGATTCAACAGGGGAGTGCTTAGACATCATTAAAGAAAATAATACAAAATCTCTTGGTTATTAAGTCAGCATCGCTGACAGGAACATGATTACGGTGCATTTTAATAAGACGTGTTTAAAAACAGGAGCAAAGCAATTCTGGCAAGCCCTTTGACAGGCTAATCATCATTAATTTTAAGTGAAGGCAGAGCCTTGTAGCAACATATTCATTCAACGTAGACCCACTTAGCATGCAGTGAGTTGTAATAGGTCATGACAACCCACGGAAAAACCCTTATTACTGTTCACTCACAGGGCAAATATATTTGATCAAACCTTAGTCAGCGATGTTGGTGATGTCTGAGCAGTCCCCCCCTCTCCCCCCTCCCAACAGCTGCCAATGGCAAAACATCTGCTTTGACTTCCCTGATTGAGGTGCAGCCTGAATTGCCAAGTGGTTTGCCTTTATGTCAGACCGATTTATTTATACTATACATGCTTTTTATTGTCTGTGCATTTGTGTTTCACTTACTGTCTGACAATACAGTACACTGTGGTCTTATTTAGTCCTTGTTTCTATTAACATTAATATAACTATTTTATTGTTTTGTATGTCTTGTAATATTAGACTGTGTTGCATGTTTTAAATAGTACCTTACAATTTAGTATTAGGGTGTCCTGAATGATTTTATCAATATTTATTTCCTCTTTTCTTTTTATTATTGTTTTGCATGCTTATGGATGATCACAATAACATTATAATTTCAATCTCATATTCTGTTTTAAGCCAGGGACTAAAGATGAAAAGCCTCTAACTCTGGTACATTTATAGCAAAGTTTATAAATGTGCACTGTGTCGCTGTTAAATAAACCAATGAATAGAACAAAAAAAAATTGCAAGACAGTATGCTTAAGATTTTAAATTTACAGCACACACTGCAGCTGTATTGTCTTCCATATGTGATGTTGAATTGCCATCTTTAACACAACAAGAAAACAAAAAAAAACTTGCCTCCATTGGGCTGCGCAGAAGAACTGAATCAGATAGTACAGAGACAAATTTTCTTCTTCCTGCTCCTTTTCGGTCATGGAATATGATTCAAATGATAGTTGTGGTTTTTTTGTTTTTTTTCTCTCTGTTGTTTGTTTGTATGAATGATCGGAACAAATAAATAAATAAAATAAATAAAAATATTATATTGTCTCTCAAAAAAAAGTGGGATTGGCCACTGTACCAAGACATGTCATGGTTCTAGCTTCAAACACAATATGTACTGTATAATGTTTTTATTGTATGCATTTGGTTTGTGGTGTTGTGTGTACTCATATTTCACTAAATGACATATCTTTGGCGATGTCCGGCAATATTTCTGTGTGGGCCTGTATTTGCAAGTCTTTGTGCGCAAATGTACATATGTGTTGCTGATTAACAGTGGGTGGAGGAGATGCCTCCTTCGTGCCAGCTCACCCAGTGAGACTGGCAGACCATACTGCCTCTTGGTGAAACAAGCTAAACTCTCTGTTTCCCAATGTAAACAATTGATGGCATTACCCGAATACAAGTCCGCGCAGGGGCTTTCGATTGTATGCATGCCACGGATTTCTGCAGGCTCACTTATGAGGCTCTTCCTTTTGTGCAAGGTGTCAGTTGACCTAGGGCCTAGAAGTTACCTAGGTTCTAGAAAAAGGGCATTCATTTGTGTAAAATTAATATTTTGAGTAAATTATACTGAAAAGCACAGTAGTCTGAGTAAATTGGAAAACAAAGTAGAATTAGTTGTTCCCTTGACATGAGAACTGAACAGAAAGACAGCTTCATTGAATACTGATACTCTATGCTTAGCACGTTTGTAGGTCTCCCTATAGGCTGCCGGCTCCAGTTCCACTTAAGGCTTATAGACAGTTAGCCAAGATATTGACATCCTGGTTCATTTGAGCCCAGAGGCTGAGCTGTTAATGGGGATTTAAGCCACAGATATCCAAGCATGTGCATTATTTGTCCATACCACAGGTACCACTATTGATACAGTAACTGGAATCAACACCGAGTCATCAGAAAGAGGAAGGGGATGGTGTATTGGGATAAAGCAATTTCCACAACAACAGCACGCCACTTGTGTGAAGCACAGAGACAACAATCACAAAGAGATAGAGACTAAAGATATGACATAAAGCACAAGCAAGCTGCAGCCAGAAGGAGAGAGAAAGTGATTGTGCACCGGAGATAAGACCAGGCGATAGCAGAACAGAGAACCACGAGAGAAACCAAGAAAGGGAGTATAATCGTGTGGAAGAGGAGGGGAGACTGTGGAGTTGTGTGATAGAGGGGGATGAGAGAGAGAGGGAGATCTCAAAGGAAGCGTGCAGTTTTGTGTGTAATGACAGACTCACATTATGATTGTTGGGCCGATTACATTTACAATGAGACTTACCTCCCAAGAAAAATGACAGCATCAGTCATTTCAACAAATGCTCCAAAATGTTTGTTTGCATTCAGGTGACAAAGCCCTCTAGTTGTGGTGGTAATCATGGCTCGTCTGTCAGGTCATGTTATTATAGAGCTAGCCTGGCTAACACCAGACCGCGCCTCAATCTCATGTGAGATTGAGGTAGGGTCTGGCCAGGAGCATTTTCTCGTAGTTGAGGTGGGATCAACAAATGTAGATCAAATGCTTCTGTACGTTACTGGACAAATTTAAAGCCAATTATATTCAGAGCAGCGCAAACACATCCTTTTTATGAAGGAAAAATCATGTAACGCAAGTTTTTGTTCTATTTTCAAAGTGAACTTGCCTTACAATTTATTTAGCACACTATCTACTGCTGCTTCAAACAGTTGCTGCACCTCCGTGGCCTCCATGCTGGATATAAACAAAGTCACTCTACAGTCGTCATCGTCTTGAGCCCGCCTCCCAATTCTGATTGGTTCCCTATCTCAGGCGAAAATTTTGTCTTGGTGGCCATGCTAACTTTCTGAGCGAAGTAGAATCTCGCTGGAATGAGAGCATGTATACCCAGGCTAATTATAGAGCCACATCGTTGTTGCCCTCTGGTCACAAGCTCACCTCTCTAACCTTTAGGCATGGTTATTATAGCAGCCATGACAACGGAGGTCCACTGACCTGAGCAGAAACTAAGATGTTTTCCTAGCCTGAATTTATTTTAACCAAAACTGCGTTCTTCATATAGACCGTTATATCGATCACAGACATATCGGTATCAGCATATGTGTGAGAATATTTTTTTAATCTCTACTGTATGTCTGTGCCATTTTTCAGGGTAAACACATAAAGTGTAGAGAAAACAACTGCCATACAAACATTACAAAAATATTCACACTTCGCCCAAATAATGAACATTGATGAAATTAGGTTTTGGTGTCCGGTTTCTTGTGCTGACATTTTTGTGAAGTAGTTTCAGATTGACATTTGCACATTCGGATAGAAATGTGCAGCTGTATTTTTCAGCTTTGGCAGACTACATCAGTAACCAAAACGTTCAGTTATTGCAAACAGTCAACTCATGATCAAATAAAAGTCGTCCCTGGGGGAGCTCAATATTTTGCACTATTTTTCTGTCTTGTTTATTTCATATTATAAACTCTGTCTTCTCCCTTCACCGTCTTCAGTTTCACATGTCTATAAAGTCCTTTTCTTTATCTGCGGTTCACTCACTCCATTCTTCCGTCACATGTATAATGTCAAAGCCATTTATTTGTGAGGGGGTGTTACTGATATGTATATGTTGAGGAGGAAATAGCCTTCACAAACTGTCATGTTTTCTCAGCGGGGCAAATTGCTTTTCTCAAATATCAGATCAGTAAATCAAGCTATCCCACCAATATGATAAGGGCGGCGATATTGATTCATTCCCGGACCTTAGCTTGTGGCAGTCAATCCAGCAGGATATTAAAGCTGCTCTTGTTGTTTTGATGGGGGCGAGACATCATGGAGTACATCTTTTAAAGATTCTGTTTTAGTTAGTTAGTTAGTGTTGTTTACCAGCGATACCAAAACATCACGATACACATTTTTAATTTAGTGAGATTTTTTTTTTTTTTAAATCCACTTTCACATCTTAGTTTTGCTCATATATTCTAGTTAGACAGGCAGTGATCTGCATTCTCATTAATGTTCCCACAGGCTCTGTGTTCTTCGTTTCCCTGTAAGTACTCTATCCTAGTGGATGTGCTTCAGGAGCAAATGATGCAGGATTGAGGACTGGAGGGAGAATGTTTCCCCCACACATGCGTTTACTAAGAGCTGTCGACTGTACTGTAGCAGGGCAGGACAGGAGAAGAATGCGTTTATGCTGCAAAGGCTTCATAAATATTGGATGTGGCCCTTTCCTGCCTGCCTCTCACCGCCTGCATGCTCACAGAGGTGAACACTGGTTGTCTGGCTGTTATGTAACGACTGACCTCATCCACTGCAGTGAGGCAAGAGCTGGGATTCCCTCCCGCACATGGAGTAGAGGGGAGTGAGATGGAGATGATGGAGGGACAACACCATTCAGCACAAAGAGAAAACTGGGTGGTTATTAACAATAAAAGTGGAGAGAGGCAGAACAGAGATAACACTAAATGAAATGTGTCCTGATGGATAAATGTATGCAAATAACAAAATAAAAAAACAAGAATGGAAAGAAATGAGATCAGAAAAGTAAGATCAGATTCTCGACTTTGTGGTCGAAACGTGATAAGTGTTCAGATTGTGGTGGTGAAGAGTGATTCATAGCGCCGGAGATGACATGCTGATTGTGTTAGACAGGCTGGGGAAGTGAGTAGTACACCAAGTGGTTCTTCTACAGTCCTGAGGGAATGACTTGGCTTTGCAGGACTGCAATTTGAATAAATGGAGGTTACTGAAGCAAATCCAGTTGGAGCAGGTTAAGAAGTGGTGAAACAAAAGAGTGGAAGTATTATTGAAGTGTGCTGCAGTTGCGTAACGTTGGTGCATGCTGGTTGTTTAGACACTTCCTGAATGAATCTGATTTCAAAGGGTTTTTCAGGAAGCTAAATTAATTGCTGATGTCTACGTCTGTGTCAACATTTATTGAAACAGTAACAGGGATTTTAGAATAGAGTAAAGAAAGAAAGTAAAGAAAGACTAGTTTATAGTATCCGATGAAAAAAATGTACACACCGAGTTCACAGAAACCGCTCTAAATCATGACTCAAATGGTCTTGTAATATATTATTATTATATTATTTCTTCTTTTGAATGATGATGAGAGTGGCTGGATAGACAAGAGGAGAGTGAGGCCATGACCTCAGAGAGTGTTCACCATTTGAGCTCACGATATCAAAGTAGATTAAATGTTTCTGTAATGTTCACAACCATACACTCAGCACCAGTATGTTATTTATTCCAAGTGAAATGATAGAAAAAACAGATATGTAAGGATTAAAATGCAGCTGGTCTTTTCTATCTTTTCACCCCCCCCACCACCTCCTCCCCAGCCTCCATTGTGAAATTGTGAAATTACTACTTACATTGGGGCTACAGTGCATAGAGAACAATCCCTGCGTGTTTACCCTTCAGTGACAAGTACAGTAACACGTTTTATTTCTCCAAACCATTTTAACCCAGAAAAACTGAAAAGCACCATACCGTACATTTCTGGGCCATTTTTGTAACGGTGTCTGCTCAGTATGTTTCTCATTCCTATGAAAAACTAGCCTATCATATTCACTGACAGTAAACATCAGGCTTTGGTGTCAGTCCCTCAGATTCGCAGATGAAGAGCTTCATGCCAGATAACATTTTCCTCTGACATTTAATAATCCTTCAGGGAGGAAAGCTTCATTAATAAACCAGAAATACAAACTTTCTCCAGACATCAACCTCAACAGAGCCGCGAGGAAATATTTTAATCTACTGTAATTCAGTTTGCTTTGTGGGAAATAACTCTGCATCTGCTGATCAAATATTGATCATGTATATGTATTAGAATATCACAGTAGCCCCGTACCTGCAAAACCATGCAGTAGTTTTCCAGTGGTACAGCATATAACATGGTATCCTCTTTTGCAGTCACCTTCATTGTTTCCTGTCATTTTTGTAGGTGATGGAAAATATTTTAAATACTTTTTTATTCTTATTTTTATATGGTACAGAAGGCATTGACTTGCACATCTCAGTGTCTCAGGTTAGACAGTTACTCTTTTTACCACATCATTGCTTTTCTAGGTGCAAATACATAAACTGTAATGAGAACAGCTGGTCCACAAGGAAAAAAAAATACATTCATTGTTTACTCCTTCATTATCCATAATTCACATGAAAAGCTGCTCTTCCATGTTATTAACCGGGGATTATTCATTAAAGTAATGAGTTGTTCTCTTTGTCTGGATTATAATAATGTTAATCTGACTTTCCTGGCTGACACTGGGATATGTGATCACTCATTGGTAACAACCCTTTCAGGCATTCACGGTGCAGTTATTTCCTGTGTATTTATATAATGTTTGACATAATGATAAGTCACTGCATATATGATCCCAGATAAAATGAGTCGGTGGTCCAGATGCACACCTCTAATATGTGACAGGTGTGCAAATTAATGTCATTATTGGATTTTGCAAAAGTTGCTCAAACCAGACAAAGGGATATTAATAATGTTAATAATGGATTTTCTTACAGATTATGTGTAATTTGTTATACTGTGTGGTATAACTCTGTATTACAGAGAATATACAGAGTTATGCTGTAACTAAAAGCTTCCAGGTCTAATCATAAATCCTTCAATATCCAGCTAAAAGTCAGCAGCTGTGTTTTTCCTTCTTTACTGAGTGCTACTGTAAGTCTTTTAATAGAGTAAACCCATCCACCTCATTATCTGAATAAAGACGCATTAGTTTGCATTCAGATTTGTACAATATCCACTCTACATCCGAATGTATCTGCGTCTATAGTGTGTTTGGGAACATGTCACATGTCTATGTTACCACAGCCCTATGTTAGATTAAAAAACTGGTTAAGGGGGGGCAACAACATGTTATGTGCATTAGGGAATGGCCATACTTGTGCTGTGGGAATGCAGGCCTGAGGAAACAGGGTGTTTGGTAGAAAATCCTTGAGGGAACATAAGGCTGTGTGAACATAGGGCCTAATTTTGATGGGAGGAAGATTTCTTAGATTTCTTAGAAAATTTCTCTTAACATATAAACGGTGCAGTGTTAAATCGACTCTGCACCAGACTTGAAATGAAATGGTGAAGGTTGAAGTGCTGACTTTAATAGTGTTTCTTTGAGAGAGATCACATCCATAATAGAACAGTGAGTCACGTAAGACTCACAGTTCTTTTATATTTGGACTCTCACTTGTTATTTCTAAATCATATTTGAACATGGAGTTTTTACTGATCAGAATGAAGTCCAAATTCACTATCGGGAATTGGTTCTAATTCAGTGTGTAAGTGAAAGTGGCTGTGCACTTTCCGTGTAACCTGTGTTGCCATTTCAGTCTAGGCTACCATTGTTATTTTCGCTAACATAAGATGGAAAAGACCAGGGAGACATGCAGAGTGGATCATTTCACCAAACCATTTGAGAAGTAACACGTAGGAGTATTTTGGATTTGACACAATAAATGAAAGCAACAATGGACAAAAGTAAGGTTGTTTGCTGATTAAAATGCAACTTTTTTTCATAGTGGACAGTGAATATAGTACACTGTATTGGAAATGTGTTTTTACCTTAGTTACTATTTGGCTGTAAACGATTGCCACAGTTCTTTTCTTAAATGTGAAATTGTGGAGATTATAGAGGGAAAAAATTCTGCAATTTTGGTGATTGGATGTGGATGTAAACACCATCAAATCACAGCTGACAGCCAACACTGTAACCTCCGTAGTCATTGTTCCATTTTAAATTCAGTGTGCGGGAGTACGGAGCCAAAACACAACAACAAACGTGTCACCAATTCTGTGATTTCAGTTTGTTCCTCAGTAATTACAACTTAGTCGAGGTCTCTGATAAACAATCCATATTAAACTCCACTGTAGCCTGAAGAAAAAGCAAGAGGTGACACTCCAGCTGTACTGCACCTCTAATGGGGAGAGCGGAGATGTTTGTTTCTATTTGTGGCGGATGTTATCAATGTGCATTCTCTAGGCAACGTGTCTTACCCATCTTTTCTGCCTGTCCCGGGTGCTCCAATGTGCTGCTGGCGCTGATAAGCCTGAGGTGAGAGACACTCTCTGCTCAGGGTAATCTGTTGAGAGTGAAGCTACCGGCTTTTCTGTGCCAACCAGAGGAACATGGGGACGATGATGGAGGAGAGGTTTTTAGAGGGACAAATAGCAGCAGTCTCTATATGGACTCTTAGCTCGCAGAGGCTACCAGGGTGTCGAGGGACAAAGAGGCCTGGCGTTTTCAGGGTTAGCCGTGATGCATTTCATTCAGTTTCATCAGTTTTTCATGCATGAGCTGAAATGCTGAAACTGTTAGTCGGCTTGTGTCTTTGGCTGCTGTCACCTGATACATTTATTTGTGGTTGGTTTTTGTTTTTCATATGAAAGCCCAGACATAAAACGGCAGCTCTGTGCACTGTTATGCAATAACTAAAGTGTCACTCATTTCTGCTGTTTTCTCCCCAGGAGGTCTGATGCACAACTTTGTTTTCTAACGTTAACTGGCTGAGTGACTTTATTTATCTCGCTGTTAAGCTTCCCTATCCCAGTTCTTTCAGCTCTATCACATTTTTGTTGTCCCCACTCCTATCTGTTTTCTCTCAGAGATACCTCCAAGGTTTAAAGCTGTATAGCAGCATGGCATTTAAAGTCTGTTAGCGAGATCTCCCCCCCCCCCCCCCCCCCCCCCGCCCCCCGCCCCCCGCCCTTTTTTTTGTGTGTAGCCCATTTTCAGGGCTATAGACCTGTAAAAAATGAGAGTAAAGCATAATGTTTAAATAGCTTAATTCTTGACAACACACAATTTTCATTTACCCCTCTGATCTGCATATAACATATCACTGCGTAGTGTAAATTTGGTTTTAATTGTCCACAACAAACAGATAAAGTAGGAAATAGAGAAAGAGCAGAGAAAGAGAGGTAAATGTGAGCTGCAGCTGCCCCTCGTGGGAGGCTTCTCTGTCAGCCAGTCAATTAAATTCAGTTGTCTTTGTCTTCTCCTGAAGGTTGTAAAAGCATCAATATTTCTAGGAAGCTGCACTTAACTCGGTTTGTTGTACATTGAATTGTGTGCAAATTGCAAGGAGTAATTTCATGCATTGACTTCTTGACTGGCAGTTGGAAAATTGTTTCCTGTATAACGCACCTCTCTTACCAGCGCTGTAAGAAAATAATTATAAAAGGCAACAAGACACATTTGTAATATCAGCAAGGAAGAAGTCCTTAATACTCCTAATGGAAAATCAAATTTCATGCAAACGAAAATGAAAATATGAGCCTGAAACATGACATGATAAAATTGTTAGGTATTTTTTGATGGCACTTCACAAAATTTGTTTAATGAATTTATCAATCATTCATTAATACCTTTCTTATTTTAATATTATGTTTAATTGCTGATTTGTAGAGTATTAATCAATAATCTATTAACATCAATGCATTCAATAATAGCATAGTTTATGTGGCATCAAGAAAGAAGACATTACCATGAGCTTTCTTTTTAAGTGTGATATTAAGAAGATTGAGACTGAGAGACAGACATTGAGGCTGGTTGAGAGAGAGCGAGATGAGGGAAGTCAGTCAGTAATAAGTTATGGCACACACAGGTACACAGTGCTCACATATATCACAGTTCCATCGTTTTTTTCTGATTCGTGACAGATAATTCAGTCTGATCTCGCTCAAGAGCTCAAATCCTCGTACACTGTCATGACAATAGCTTTGCTGGACATGTGTATGTGTGTGTGCATCTGCTCTTTTTTGTGCAGCTTCATGAAGACTCATTAGTCTGGCCATGTGAAGTAAAGTGAAGGGCAGAAGAACTGATTGGCCAGTAAGCGAAAGATAGAAAGAGAGAGAGGGGAACAGAGGGAAAGAGAGGAAGAGATGCCACAGAAGGAAAGTGGCTGCTTCTCACATCACCATCTCTGAACAAGGCAGGCATCTGTTAATGAATTGGACTGTCCCATGCTAATGAATGGAGTCTAGAGATGGGCAAAAGGAAATGAAGGGAGTAGGGGGATGTCAAACTACATGAACGATGAAGTAGCTCATATCAGGGCTTATATTACAGAGACCTATTAGTCCAGCATCTCTACTGGCAATAGGCGTAATGAGGCTCCAAAGACCAAATTGATGCCTAGTCTATCTCACACTCCAAGGATGAAGAGTGAATTTATTGTACTGTCAAGACTGTATTAACCAACAAGCTCTGATATTACTGTACACTGAAAAAATACATGTTAAGGCTAATTTAGTGACCAGTGAGTGTTGACTCACCTAGGATTTGTGTTTGTTTACCATTTGTCAGAAAAAACTGTCCATCAATTGTTCATCACATGCTGTGGAAACTTATGCCTCTCTTATTTTATTTTGTATGGTCCTGATTAGTTTGAAAAAAAAAGATACACTTTTTTAACTTTCTTATGCACTTTTAATAGGTTGCTTGGTGCTTGCAGATCATTCATTTTACTGCAATTTATTTCATTTCATTAAAATGATCTCTGGGCCATTATGGTAATCAAGCCATGGTGTAACTTTATTACTATTATAAAAATAAGAAATTTACAATCTCACATCAAGCCATGTTTTGAAGTGACCTGTGACATTTTACACAAAGTCATATAGATCAATGTCATGCAGGAATGTTGAATCATCCTTTATTGGATCATGTATTTTTTATTATTACACATTCCAAGTGTGCCAATGTACAGCATATCTCCACATTATTTACAGATAATATATAACAAGATACAATACTCTGATACACATTGTAATGATGTGGTGGAGGCGTTCAGTAAAACTGATGGGTTTTTTAACAATCATTATTTGAGCTTTGCAATTTAGTAAGAAAGAAATATGAATGGTACATATTTCTGTGATGTAGCTTTTATGTCACTGCTTCGCTGCACATTGAAATTCAGAACTTCTTGTGTACTGGTTTGCTCTTTCTGTGAACTTTTATTTAAATGTTGAAGAACTTTTCTCTTTTGAATTTTCTTCAGCAATTATTTCATAAAAATGGAAGTTGTCTTTTATTTGCATATCTTATTAAATATACTTGTATGGGAAAATCAATTCAAAAAACTTCAATATTCTTGTTGTATTTCCCATTGCACTGCTCCTCTCTCCCTACAACAGTATTCACAGTCAGATTGACTTTCTTTCTTTCACTGCTTGTTCTTTGCGTCACATTTTTGCCCTCATCATTCTTGACATGCACTGTGGGCGACAATCAGAGCAGAGTGATCATGGACAAAACCCCTAATTAAAGAAAGTGCTTCTTCCCAAGATGACAGAGACAGTGTGGGAGAGAGGACTGACCTTATTAACAAAGCCTGGTAGGTTAACACAGTGTCACGCCATCATTCAGATCATCCTTTCCCAGCTTGCCTTAGCATTGACGGACTTGCTGTGTAATTACTACCTTATGTCATGTCCTCTCTGCACATATGAAGATTTTATAGCACTGAAGTGTTATGAGTATGCTGATCATTCACAGCCTGCATGTATGATCTTGTGCCTTGGTGCAATCGTAATTTATGAATCACTTTTACCATCACTTATCTCAAGGTCAGCCTTTTGGAAACATGTAAAAGTGATCCTGCTCTTGCTTACTTAGTCATGTTACTGAACCGAGGCAGCACTCACAACAGTGGAGCCTCACAAGCCCATCTACCAACTTTAACTCTGAGGCAATTAAAGGCGTACCTCAACCGTAATGTGATATGTTGGTGTCCATGAACAGGAAAGATCTCAGGTATGAGAGTGTATATATATATAGTCCTTCCACAAGGAAGAAGAGCAATTTCAATTAGAATGACTGTTGGGTGGACTACATAGGTTATGTTGAGTAAGACAATTAAGAGACAAAGAAAAGAAAGTCTGACACATTTTAAAAGTATATCTTAATATAAACATTTTATTCAGTGCATTTTTGTGTATACAACAAATAATAAACAACTGGAAGTTACCAGGCAGCCACAATGTCTGCCTGTATATGTTGTTTTTATCAGATTTAGCCTGGTAGTTTGGAACACATGAGTCCAACATGGGTTAATACACATAGCCTACATCATGCAGCTCTAGACCAGAATTCCCTGCTTTCTCCCATGCAACAGATAGGTTCACCTAATACAAACCACCTCTGGAGGAAACCAAGAAAAGAAAGCCTCCCAGAAGCATGTACCAGAAAAAAGTTATGTAGCTGAAGGGAAGAGTACATAGCCCACAAAAAGGGTCCTTTTTGTACATAATTGTGTTTGTACATGCCCTGTGCAAGAAAGGGAAGATGTTAATCTTTTTTTTTTTTTTTTAATTTTTTTCCCCCACTTTTACAAATATGACGTGTCCTATAAAATGTTAAGCCACCTAAAAGTCCACAGTATTCTTTTTTAATATAGAAAATATTGTCACCACAATAAGTTACTCAAACACATAACAAGCATCCTGGGAAGGGGCTGTCACCATATTCTTATGGTGAACTGTATAGAGGTTGACAAAAAAGGATGGCGGAGGGGTCGAATAATGACACAAGCACAAAGGGAGGAAACAGATCACGAGGACAACAGACAGAGACAGTGTGACACAGTAGAAACAGAAGGGAATGGGGACACTAAATAGTCGTTTCATACCTCAGCCTTTGAGCATATCAGCAAAAAGCACAACATCAAGCACGCTGACAACTCCAAAGTATTTAAAATCACTTCCTTTTCCCATTGTTCCTCTTTTCCACAAAATCTTTACTTTCTCGCATCAAAAATGTACAAAAAAAAAAAAAAAACAGACGTCCAGCTTTGCCTTTATACTGGCTTGGTTTTCAGCGGCTTAAAGGGACACTCTTTCGTTCAGTCTTTGGTTTGCTGGAACCACTCTCAATGGTGCAACAGCAACAAAAATACAAATACTGAACAATGGCAAGGGAAGAGAACAAGACGGGAGAAAAACAAAACCAGTTATCAAATAAAACGCTCTAAGCTAATTCAGAAAATTAGCAAAAAATCAAGGTGCAGCTGTGGCATCTCTGAAAAGAAAGAAAACTGCAAGAGCCACACTGTCCCTTATATTTCAGGTCAGCTGAACATAGGCTTCATTTTCCCATGCTAGAGAGCTCAGTCTCTGAGCGTGTGCACTAGGATGCAGGAGAGCTACCGTCTGGCTGGCCACAGTCCCAGCAGCACTAGGCTGTGCCACACCAGGGAGTTTATAGGCTTTGTATTCACAGAAGCATGGATGAGACAGAGATCAGGGCTTGTACTGTACCACTGCAGCCTTGTAGACCAGCACCATTACTGGCTGTCCTGAACGCCTACATGTCTAACTTCCTGCCCCTGTCCAACAGATGCACGAGTGCTTGGTGTCTACATGACATAAGAAAAGTTACTGTCGACAGGAAATACATGAAAAAATGAGCTAACTGGTACACTTTCATCACCAAAATAATGATCAACGTAATAAATTAATCTCAAACCCAAAACAAAACTTTTAATTTGTTTTTATGTCCAAAATGGTTTATATGGTGTGACATTTCTTAGTGTTGATGCTGTTGAGATGGAAACAATGAGTGACCAGCATGGTGCCTAACTATTTTGATACTGATGGTGTCTACGTGTTCGTGTGTATGTGGTATATGGTGATATATGGTCGTAGCTAGTCCTGAACCGCTGATCGGAGAGAGAAGTCTGCTTGTATTCACGCTCTGCTGGAGGTAAGGTTACGTGGTTCAGCCCCAGGCCTGGGTGCGGCTACCGGGCTACGTCGACTCATTCTGGCTCACGGCTTTGCCTCCGTTGAGCACAGCTGAGGCACTCCGACTCTTGGTGGGTGTGCCGCTGCCAGAGCGGGAGAACTCTGTCAAGTCATGAAGGGATGGCTCTCTGTACATTGCCACTGTGGAAACACAAGACAGGTAGGTATACATTAGAAAAAACACCAACAGAAACCAATAACTGTGATTAATAGGATGAATAACGTCCTGCAAACTGCTGAATCAAGTGATGACAGCAGACCACGTTGGTGCTGAACTAAAAACACAAAGCCTATATTCACAGCATGGCATTATAAATTCAGCAATTGTTAATGCTTTGGCTTTGCTGTGTATGCAGCATCGGCCCAATATGCTTCTCAGCAGCTGCTTTTCACAATAATATCAGTAATCTGAGGTTCACAGTCTTTGGTTTCAGGATGTTGTCAACATCCTTATGCCTAGAATGCTATTTGATGTTCATCCCTAAGGGAGTTTGTGGCTGAAACAGCAAACCCAGTCCTTCAGACACTTCACTTAGCCCAGCATTTTTTGTTACAGACACCACCACTCTGTAAACACATCAATCAATGGCAGGGCTTCACCAGGAGACTGCTAATGATTGGTACTAGTCTTGTTAGTGACAGTATCATATGATTGTAATGGTGGATGACTGACCTCAGGATTACCGTTATCACATCAGCACCGCTACTGCTATTCATTTTTTAAACATAAATCCCCAATAGCAAACCATCATCTTGTCATTTTTCGCATCCCTGTATACAGATCTTCCCCTTTTACAGTGACAGGCACCATTCCACAGACTGCACTCTCGATAAAGGCTGCTCTTTGTGGCATGCACCAGGATTTTTAAGGAAGAACTGTAAGGATTTTCCTGTTTGGGTGTGAAAAACGTAAACTGAACTTGCACTCTTGCTTCAGCCGGAGGAAGACAGAATGAGAGGCTGTGGGATGAGACTCACAGACTGGAACCAGAAGAGGAGTGAGTAATGGCTGGAGGAGATGCCATTGCCAAAGCAGAGACAGCTTCTTAATTGGTGCCCTGTAACACCACTGCCTCTGAATCTTAATGAGCTGCCAGAACAAATTCTCCTTTTCTTTCTCTGAATCCCTCTCTCCCTTGTAAAGCTCTTTCCAAACCAATAGCCACATCTGGAATTGAACTTACTGTATATAAAAAGATTTGTAAATACTCTGCATTACAGGCTATTTTTAGAGTCTCTTCAAAAGATGATGTCTTACATGCTTGATACAACAAACATGTTTTTTTCCATTTTTTTGGATTTGCTGGATCTTAGAAAGCAATGTGTCTTATTTTAATTATAAAACACACAAGACAGCTGAAGTCTGTAGTTTTTGGAATCACAGAGAATTACTGTCTCACTCAGCTGACATTTATCCTTATTATTCTCTTTTACTCTTTCTTACTATAAATCTCTCAGCATAAAGCAAGGCAATCATTCCCTGGCGATTGCCCTTAAGTGTTTTTTGAGACCCCCTGGATGGCCAGTTAAATGAAACTGAAAAGCTATTATAGTGATCTCAGAGCACAAACATGGATTCTTAATAAGATGCTGACCCAAGGAGGGTCATCTTCTATATTGGCAAATAGAAGAAATTAAAAATGTACCTCTAAAGTGGAAGCCAGCAGTGAAATCAATGCTTATAACACCTCATAAATTCCTAAAATAGTTTGGTTTTTTATTTTTTTTATTCTAAATGTTTTTTTCTAAAACATTTTTACTGACCTTGACATAAAATTATATGTCTTTCCAAAATTAATTATTTTTTTAATTTGAAGGATTGTGGCTTGATTAAAAAAAAAGAAAAAAAAGAGAGAATACATGCCTTAATTTAGCCTTACCACAAAATATTTCTATGCTACAATATGATACAAGTGACAATTTTGTAAAAAACATCAGTGTAATATGCAGTAAATGTAAGTAACAGGGCAGCAACTCTGGATTTACAATTGCATGATCTTTTGAACCAGTTATACACCCAATAATAACCCGACAGTGCCAGTGGGCATGTTCAGTGCACACCTTCAAAATAATGTCGTGAAACTATAAAAAAGAGCCAGTTGCGACAGACACCAGAACTGTGAAACTACTCAACAATCAGCAATCTGAAGAAATCTGAAGAAATTGCTTTTTGTCATTCTTTGAGTATTTTGCGCTGTGAGCTTTTCATTTCTTACTGAGAAAAAAAAAACAAGAAAAAGAAACCTCAGTGCTCTTCTTTTATCCCACTGAGGAGAAAACAGATTGTCTCTCTGCCTCCTCTCTGTTGACAGGTAAATCTGTGTCTTGTTAAAGATGAAAGGACTGTGGCCTTTTCAATAGAGAGCACAGTACCATATCTCTCTATCTCCTCCCTGTTTCCTCTGTTCTTCGCTTCCACACACATTGTCTGGATGGGTGTGGTTCTGTGTGACTGTGACTGTACTGTAATGAAATGGTCCTTGGTGCTACTATTTAAAGGATTTAAACATAATGTTCCTGCTCTTTCTGTTCACAGACAACAATAACGTGGCCCCGTTCTACACTGTATCTGCAGTGGAGTGTGACCAGCTAGAGGAAGCTGCTAAATAGGTCTATACATACTATGCTGAAAAATGCTGCTAAATGGCAAGGAATCGTGTGGAAAGCAGCTCATTTAGTCTTTACTGAAATAATAACCACATGGAATGGAAGTCTAAAGAAAATGGGCACATTTAATCATAAGGAAAGGTCTCTCACTATGTAAAACAACCCCTTTGCCAACTAGAAAAGTGACAGTGCTGAATAATCAAGAAACTTTCTCAAAAGATCATGTAGGGCTGTACTCAACTCAGAATTTGTCAGCCCAATCAGGTTTGGCTGTTCAATACAAAGATTGGTTCCTTTGTAGACATTCTGGCAATCAGAAAATCCACTGGCATGAGTCTCAGTTATGATTTTGACCAAATTAACATACTCAAATGCAACAGAGTCATAGGAGCATATTTTTGAATTGCAGCCTATTTGAATGGGTGACTTATAATGTGGAGCTGTAGGTCTGAATAATGAGACAGGCAGCACATATTTCTCTTTCAATCAAGCTCTTACAGCCTATTTTTTTATTTCACTTTTAACATTTTAAACAGCCTACTTCTGTATTTACAGACTGTAACTTTCTCTCTCTTTTTTTGGAAGCATGCCAGCTAGTCCCACTAGAATTTAAACATATATAAGAACACGCTGATTTCTATTTATGTTATTCCAGGTGTATTTTTGTAAGCTTTTATCTGTTTTAGCCTGTTATTATGGTGTACACTAACTGACACTAGCCTGATCATTTAGAAAAGGGAACTTTAGCCCTAATGCCAAGCAAAGCACTGACCTTACTATTAAACAGTAAAATGCAAAAGAGGATGTGGGCAGGCTCACCTTTTAGAGGTTTGGGAAGGAAGTGGGCTGCTGGCTTGTTCTTCTTGACATGGTTCCCCTTCATGATTTCTCCTTCCTTGTTCAGACCGAGGTACCAGCCCCTGCCCGACTGCTGCTGCCGGTATATCATGGAGGAGTATGTCACATAATAATTCTCGAACACCGACTCCTTGAATTTGCACTCTGGTGTAAAGTGTTCCTGTGGGGGAAAGGGAGATAGATACAGTGTATAGTAGTTGTTGGGCAGTAATTCACAAGGTCTCAAGAGTCTTTGACATCCTGTTGTAAACAGACGCAGCTGAAATGCAATAGTTCGTTACTTGAGAATGCAACTTAATAAAGGTACATTGCGCTACACGTCCAACACACACTGTGGCATGGAAAGAGTGAAGAAGCCATCAAAAGTCTCAAGCCTCTGCTTTAATTTTTTTTGCCTCTTGAGAATCTTCTAAATCTATTCCTTCCATTTACTTCAGTAAATAATGTAGCACTTTATGGCATAGATAACAGTAATATGACAGATACAGAGGAGCATTAATAAAACATACAGGCAAGATGAAGAGTATATTCTCATTTTGCTCCTAGCTGTTAATTATGCATGGGCACATCATTATCTTTCAGAGTGTTGTCTGCTGTATTAAAGATTTTGTTGGACATGATAGTTTATAGTATAGTTCATTATAATGTTTTATTATTATGCATCTAAGTAATAAAGTATTGAAGTACTAGCTTTTTTAAATTACAAAGAATGACTCAGATGATTTCACCAGGGATTTAATAGGTTTATAGGCACTTGGGTAATGTATGAGAGATGTGTATGGTTTCTCCACCTGTCTTTTAACATTATCCATGTACTTCCCACAGTCAGTTCCTTAGTGAAGAAGATAAGAGAGACTTCTTTGAGACGCTGACTTTGCTGTTCATCTCCTGGACTGTTTGCTTTAGAATCCACTGCCTCTATAGGATTTGGCCATTAATGCTACAACAGGGTGGCTGAGGTTTATTTCCCCCGAGGCAAGATTTTGTGGGCATAGATGTGTGTGTGTGTGTGTGTGTGTGTGTGTGTGTGTGTGTGTGTGTGTGTGTGTGTGTGTGTATGTGTGCGTGTGTGTGTGTGTGTGTGTGCTTAGGTGTGATTGTGTGTGTTTGTCCAATTTGTGGAGCTGCTTGGGCAGTGAGTCTACAGACCAGAGTCTAATCAGTTAGAAGACAATTCCCCCTGAGACAGAACAAGGGACAGCACATGAGGGAAGGCAACTTAAGACAACTGAAGCTAGTGAGCAATGAATTTTTCTTGCCATGCCTTTGATTTTCTTTTCTTATGGCACATTGCAAATGAAAATATACATATGCAAACATTGCACAGCCTACTTCTAAAATTCTAATATAATTCAGCACCTTAAAACTCTTGTGCATTCTACTAACATGAATGACATGTTAGTAGAATATAAACCCAGTAGAGCTCTGAGATCTACTGACTCAGCTCAGATAGTGGAGCCCGGAGTTCAAACTAAACATGGTGAAGCAGCTTTTAGCTGTTATGCTGCACACAACTGGAACAAACTACCAGCAGAACTGAAATCAGCCCCAACTGTGAACATTTTTAAATCCAGGTTAAAAACACTTCTCTTCTCCTGTGCTTATGATTGAGCTCTTTTAAAGCACTTTACATTTTAATCTTTCAGTGGCACTATACTGTATGTCCTTTTAATGATTTTAAAGAAAATCATTATTTTATGCTGCAACCTTACATTTAATGCTCTATTCTAGTATTTTATTTCTTTCTCTTTCTATTTTTCTGTACTTTGTTTTTATTATTAGTTGTGGGGGGGGGGGGGGGGTTAATTGTATGTTTTAATGTTTCCATGTGTTTACTATTATTGGGTTTTATTTTTATTTCTCAAATTGCATGTTTTTATGTTTTTTTATTTCCAATTCTTACTGTTAAATGTTTGTTTTATGTAAAGCACATTGAGTTGCCATTGTGTATGAAATGCGCTATATAAATAAAACTGCCTTGCCATGCACACATAAATGTTTGAATAGCAAGCGGTCACATTCACAGTAGGTACTACAAAGTGAGCTTTTTCAGAAAGAGAAGGATGGATGCCTCAGTCAGACTGAGACAGGTCTACCCAGGATCAGTCCTTCCAAGGTGAAAAACAGCACTTGGCATTTTTCAATTGATGACAGCCACCCAAGAGATGTTTTTTTTAATCAATTAATTTTAAAACACCACTTGGGTGGGTGTCATTGGAGAGAGTACTGATGTGTCCCCAGGGTAAACCAGGGCCCATGATCGGCTGTGAGATCATGACAAACATGTCACTACCAGACAGGGAGTCATCTATAATAGCCTTGCTGTTTATCTTCATGGCCAGCTTTTAACATGACTTAAAAAAAAACTGAATGGGATTCATGTCTGCTTAGCTATTGAAGCTTTTGTATATGATACAGCTAAAACAAACAAAAGCCAATATAATGTAAAAGTGGTGAACTGTAATGGTTCAGAGTACGATTACTTGTTGAACTTGTTAAAAGAACTTCATTGAATCACACTTCCTGTCACACCCAGCTCCAGAGCCCATTTGAGACAAATTCCAGCTCTACCTACAATAACTGACAACGCTATTCTTGCCATATACAAATCTCCGACAGAAACAAAGTGGAAGTCAAATGGAAGCTTGTGACATATCACCTCAATGGGTCACATCCTGTTGGCTCAGCACTGGTTATCGGTTAAGCTGCAACATCACAGGGGTACCAAACACTCTATTTGAATAAATGCTAAGCCCACCAGGAGGGCTGCACAACCAGCTGGGAACATGCAGTGTTACGGTTCAGTAAGGAATTAGTGCCCCAAATGGCTTTAATTTCAGTCATGAGAGCCCTTACACGATAAAAACAAAAAGGCTGAGGGACTCGTTCTGTAAAATGACAACATGCATTCCTTCACCTCTGAGGTTCTGGGTTAGGATTATAATCATTGTTTGTACCAAAGACATGTTTTTCTTACTGAGCTTACATATGTACACACATAGTTTTATACTATATGCACTATTTATCCACACAGGTGCTAATCATTAGTAATCACTAGTAAAATGACAACAACATGGTCCCCGACTGACTCCCCGCTCACTATTACTCCCATTTGTGCTCAAAACTCGGCTGGAAACCAGCTCTCTGCAGCAGTAGGCAAGTGGGTCTCCTGATCTCAGCCAGATGCTCCATAACATGAGTGAAGTAAGCAGATGTGAGATTTATATCAAGAACTACTAATGCTAAACTGATAGTAATGCTAGCACTACAATTTAAACACTAAACAATGTGATCATGACTACAGATTACACAGAATCTGTAGTTTGAGAATATACGATGCAAAACGGCAATGTCAACATTGTTGAGCCTGATGTTAAATTCATATCATGGTGTGAGCAACCTGATCATAGCCAATGAATTGGACTCTCCATGAGCAAAGTAAAAATATAGTAGAAATTGAGGCTGATATCTACTACCATACTTAAATCATGACGGAAATGCACTAACCCAGTTTGCCATGACATGCAACTCAACTGAAGTTGATGGTGGGGGTGGTCCAGCTGTTAACCCCTGCTGTGACTATACAGCATAAATGGAAATCTGCTTAGCAGTAAAATGGCACATGACCCAATAGTAATACAAATCGCTGTGTACAGCATACAGGCAGTATATTGAGTTAGCCGAATCAAGTGTCTATATTCCAAAGATGTAAGTGTTTTTAGTAGAATATCCCAAATATAAGTTGAGCCTGATTATAGGATGATTCCCCCTTTTCTAACACCTGTTTTTAGAAAAAGAAGATACAACACACTTTTACACTAGTCTGGTTGGGAAAGTTTCACTGACATAGTATTAAACCAAGGAGAATAGCATTCGTCTTGTTGAATTTTTTTGTCTTTTTGGGCTCATTTTTGTGAACGCTCTCCAAAAAGAAAGAAACAAATCCTTTTTTTGGACCAATGCAGTATCTAATGTTTCCTTGCAGCCACTGAGGGCCACAAGCTGAACTGAAATACCTGCATTGTGAAAGTTTAGGTACATGACCTATTTAAGGTTATTACAGTGTCCCTAAGCAAATTAAAAGCTGAGTATGTCTACTATTGAAAGGTTGCTGTTGTTCTGCTATTAGATCTACTAGATCTTGGAGGGGAAGTCAGACATTTTCCATCACATACAACAGTTTCCACAGCATCCTCCTCTCCAACTCTCAAGTAGTTCCAGCACTGTCCAAGTGTGTTTGATCAGTGGATCCAATTTGCTTGCATAGACAACTCTGTCAGCTCTTGGACCGTCCAATAGGAAACTCCATATTGTCCTTGCTGTCCATGCTGTTGTCAAGAACCATCCCTTAAATAAGGGCTGTGCAATATGACAATATACATTGTAGGACAGGAGAAACGTTGTTTCATAATTTGTGCTATCGTTTAAACAGTAGTGATGCAATTAGCCAAATATTTATTTAATTAATTAAAATGATCAATAACAGGTCAATAGGTATCGTTATCAGGATAAGAAATGTCTATATCAGGATATAAGATATGGGTCATATCGCTCTGCCCAACCTCAAATTGTGGCATTATTGAAATAAAGTCAGTTGAGCTTCAGATGTTAAATGTGGCATGTGAGGTCTTGGTAAACTACTGTTTGACAGTGTCTTCATATGTCAGATTGCTAACCTGGATTATATAATTATACTACAAATAATTTTTGCAAACATAAAGAACACAAATGCATCAAAGTGTTGCAGGAACAATGGGCATTAACAAAATTGTCATGCTGCCTTCACTTATTTGGCAAATTGAACTTGATGTTTGATCCAGGCTTTTGTCCAAAGGTATATTAGATTTTCTCCCACATTTTCTCTCTACCTAATTATGTCTGATTTCATTTTCAATATTTTGTCTTCCATTACTTTCCTAGTCTTCCTTGCACATTGTTAATTTCTTGACAGTTCACCTCTTTCAATACCATGTCCATGTCTTCTTTTTTTCTTGCTTTCTGACTCTGTTCCTCTTGTCCCGATTAGCAACAGCAGTCTTAGAAAGGCTGGGCAGCATCCAACTCGGTTGCTCAACTCTCGAGCCAGGAGTTCTGTTCTACCTCTAATAATGAGCTTATGTGGATTTGGCTGGTTAGACTCACCCTGGAGAAGACTAAGAGTCTATTGATAAACAGACCCATACAGACAGATACAGGCACATCTTGTGCCAAGATGGAGAAGAGGCTGTTGGCCAGTGCTGCTGTATTGGAGTGGGTCTATGGACAACAGACTTGCTCAGACTGACACAAGTAAGGGCAGAAATGGCAGGGGATCCCCATCTATTCTATCAAGACTGTGACAGACAGAAACATTCACATTCTTTTAAATGGGCTCCAGTAGTGTGTCTTTCGGTCAAAAGCATATCTATTGTTCACTGAAACCAATCTCCCAGTGAAAAAAAATCTCACATCACTTAAATCATGACTCCAGTGCCAGATGGAGCGAGGGGAAATCACTTTAGCAATACAAAGCAGGACACTATCTGCATAAGAATAATATCAGTCGTGTCATTTCCCTGCCCCCATGCCTCTATGGTGGTTTGGCTAAATGGACTTTTAATGATCCCATTACACTATACAGGCTTTTCCTTGAAATATGACAAATCCCTGTCCAAATGATGCACAGCTGGCAACCTCACTATTTGTACAAAAACATCACTTCACTGGAAGTCTCTCCCCTCCAAATAATTTCTGTTCTTGCATACAATAATTTCTTCAACATGTGTATCTAAATGGAGTGGGAAAAAGAGCACGGCGAGACAGAGAAGAGAGTTGAGTTTTATAATGAGGGGGGAGTCCTGGCTGAAGTTATGGCTCTTTACAATCCAATAACTGCCTAGAGGAGGACACATTTACAGGATGATGCAAGTGTCGAGTGTAACACACTAAAGGATGTTGCCCAGCACATTTTTAATATCCATTAATGTAAAACGGACATGCACGAACACACACTGGCCGTCTGGAAAACCTCTTGTACTCTAGCATACAATTACACAATTCAGCAGTAGTAGAGGTAACTGTAAAATGAATATACCATTAGTGTGGCAGTCATGTCAAGAAAACACTATCAATTATGATGCACCGTCAAGCAGTATTCTGCTGGCTTCAGGGAAGTAATTACTGCCTAATAATGTTTTCCTGATCCAATCAGCAGGAGAAGAAATACTAGCATAGTGGATGTGATCTCCTCTGTAAAGTTATTGGCTGGATTTTTCACAAGACAAGCCAAATCAATGCCGCGCACTGCCCCATGTGTATTCAGCTGCCATATCGAAACTAAAATGACACCAATTATGCCAGTGGAATCAGGGCTGAGTGCTGTTCTAGTTTCTTTGCAGCCATCAATGCTTGTGAGACTCACAAAAGCTAATGCCACGGCTGGGCAGTGAAGCCAAATCTTGCTAAATCTGGCTTTTCAATGTCCCAGTCTTTTCAGTTTGGTGGAAGTGGATTTAAAAAGCACCTTTAGTTAAAGATAAAGTACACTCATAGTGTTCATTTGTTTGGGAATAAATTGGAGAGTGTTAAGCTAGTGGAAAAGACCCTTACAAATACCAAATACAAATAACACACCCACACAGGGCTGTACGTTCAAGCCGGCAGCGCACACACACACACACACACACACACACACAACACAAACTAGTTAATGACACAGCTCAATGGAGTGAAACCGCAGTGGTTATTTACCAAAGGCATTGTGCTTGCTAAATGGTTGAAAAGGCATGGATGTGAGCCAACTCTATATATTACAATAGTGTACTAAAATGAACATACATAATGTACTCACATATGATATACACACTTAATTGCTGGCTTTCTATCTGTATTTCTTCTTTATCTTTATTCTACAAACATACAAATTATTATTATTGTTCTACAAAGAATAAAATGTCCCCTCTGCATCTGTCATATAAGGTTTCAGTGGCTCTCCGTAAGCATTATATTTAATCTAGATTTTATACCTTTTTTACCTACCTTTCTTCTCATTTTAGACATTCAGTTGTGTGTTTTTGTCTGTACTGTTGTTGTCTGTGTTTCTTGTTATTGTGAAGCGACCTTGGGTTTCGTGAAAGACGCTATACAAAATAAAGTTATTATTATTCTAGCTGTTCTATTATTTCCCTTTTAATATCCACATTATTGATGATTATTTATCAAAAATCTCATTGTGTAAATATTTTGTGAAAGCACCAATAGTCATCCCTGAAATACTGGTGCAATATCAATGTTGACGTATTTTGTCAAAAGTTTCATATTTGATTTTGTCCATATTGCACAGCCCTAGTTGGATGTGTTGCTCAGGAACCCTTAAACAGGCATTTTGGTTACAAAGGGCCTGTAATTCTCAGTGCTAACTTGATAAATATCTCCACCCTAAGAGCCACGAACTCTGTATTACACAAACTCACACACAGCAGTCTAGACGAGACTCAACTAGAGCCTCAGTGGCACACTAATTCACCAGGAAAATTAATAACACCACTTCAAAGGCATCTCATGAGATGTGGACACCATTTAGCTCTGTGTCTAAAAATATGATGATATGATGATATATATTTTTTTTTACAGATTCAGTGGGAACATTCACTGCATCGCTACAAGTATAAAAAGGTATTGTGGCAGTGTATGTTTATGCCGATTATCTTCTTCTTTTTACTTTATTACTGTATAGAATAAACAATATTTCTGATGTAAAGTTTGCAAAAGTGGAGGGGCAGTCAGAGAAATATAGGATAGTAAAGTAAAATACATATTAATTGGTTCTTCCTCCCCCACACATCGACACTGATGGATGAATATATTTTCACTGGTGCATTCTGCCTCACCCACACATGTGCACTCTTTTTTCTCACTCCTCATTTCTCTCACTCTCTCACGCTCTCTTTTTCTAGCTGTATGTTCTCTGCTGTTATATGTACAGAACAGACCGTTATGCACAAACAGATGTACATGCATATCTTAGTCAACTCTGTCTGCACTCTAAAAGCCACTTAAATTAATGCTATCAAAAGCAATGTATAACATCAGATTAAACCAAACATAAATGTATAATTTAGTAATAATTTGTGCCTAAAGTCTAAATTGAGTATGCATGTATATCTTATGCATCTATTATATTTCTGTGTACTGTACAGTATGTATTCACTCACATCTCCATTCACGCATGCATTTATACAATAATGGTAAAAAATCCAGATCCCAGCAGCAGTGCTCCATACCACCACTCAGACTACGTCATCTGTTGCCTCTCCACTGTTGATTGGGAATCTCCCTGCGATACTGACCTGCTATTGGCTGGTTTAATGTGTGTCTTCAAGGCAGCACTTTACCATTGCAGCAATCCCAGCAAGACAGGCACTATTAGGCAGCCAGCTACACATTCAATTCAATTCCCTCTCTAATTTAGCTGAAACAGAAAGCTCCACATCTCATCCCCCAACTGCATTATTCCAATTTAACACACCTACAAGATGTGTTTCACATGGGCGCTGGTGTTTAAAACAGCAGCGATGATATGTGCAGCTAGAATTATTGTTTTTAGATTGTAGCTTTTATGTACTGCATCATTTGACAGATATTTCACACATTTATACATCACAAAAACACAAGAATAAAGAGAAGGAAGAAGAGAGTTAGCTATTGTTTAGATTTAGGATGCAAATGAATTTTAAGCAATTTCATGAATCAGTCGTTGGCCGTGTTAACAATCAATTGGTCCTTAAAAAATTATGTAATACAGTGGATCTTTTTCAATAAATACAACTGTTTTAATCACTGATGTGACCTATGTGCAATGAAAAATCAGTGTATATCAGGATTTCAAGGAACAGATCAAGCAAACATCAAGTTCCTTGAATGATAAATTAAATAACATATAATAAGGGCTTCATTTAAAATTGCGGAGCTCCCTCTCCTGACTAGTCAGACAAAATCCAAAGTATTAAACACATTGAACAGCTGCATAACCTCAAGGCTGCATTAGAGGACATAAATTAGATCAGACTAGCTGTGTTTGAAATATCTAACAATGAATTAATGATTAATCAGAAGTTCTGTAGCCTTCAACAGTAAATAACTCATAATGCTATCTACTGTAATAAATGGAAAACAGGTTACCCCATACCTGGTCTACATAACTGATGTATAATGTTAACTGTAGCTAATATTCAGCTTAATGTTGTTAGTTCATCTCGAAACAGCTGCTCAACCAGAACAAATGAAAAAATGTTACTTCATCTCCAAACAGCTGCTCAACCGGAACAAATGTAAAAATTCTTTATTAGTTCAGGAAATCTGCCTTCTACCCACCACTAAAATGTATGTATAGATGACTGAATTTAGTTGAAGCATGTGTAATTACAGTCCTGGTTGTCTGGACCGTTACCACCGCAGCTGCAGCACTGCTTTGTGCTTTATCCCCCATCTCACCTGCATAGCAGTGATAAGATTTACCTTTATAAGCTGCTAATTATCTTCTCAAGGGGAAGCTAATATAAGGTAAACAAAATAGGACCCAGGACAGAACCTTGGGGTACACAATAAGACAGAGTTGCACATGAGAATGCACTGAGATAACTAAACGCTGCATTTATGTGAAAAGGTACACACTTAGATTCTCAGTAAAGTACAGTGAGAGATGATTCTCCTGCATCATTTTGCATTAATATGGCACTTGACTGTTTCAGTGAAGTGCAACATATGAAAGCAAGTGTAAAGTAAAGTTGTCGTAAGCAGTTGGCCATCCTTTTTTTTTTTTCCTGAAACGTAGGATATAAAAAGCGATTTAGAAATAGGCCAATACTTATACAGCTGCTAATGTTTATAGAGCCTTTTCCAGCAGGATCCATCTTTATCAAATTAATCTTTCAGCTTGCTGCATACTCTTAATTACTGACAGCCAAGCTTATATCATTAAAATCACTCACTGGGAGCTGTGGACTGCTGGGGAGCCATGTTAACTACAGCATGTGAATGTGTGTGTGGGGGATGGGGTTGAAGGACTATGTTATATTTCAATTATTTCTGTATATTCCCCTCAGGCACGTTTAGCTGGGGCAACCCCCATGGATATGTTGTCAAACAATTGCTAGTGCTCATTAAAATGTAATTATAGGCAGACCATACAACCAACAGGCTACAGCGATTACGCTGTCATTCTTTTGGTCCAAAAATACTATTGTTCATGGAATGAGATTTCTTTTTTCTGAACATAACTGTTCACAAGAAATTAGATAAATGTTTTCAATTGATTAAATTGTTATAATATATTTAGAAAATTATTACATTGCTATGGACAGAAGTTAAATTGGTTAAATCTTGTGAAGGGCTCATTGTGTGGGTAGAATATAGTATAATCTCAATCCAAAAAAATGTTTTTAATTAAAAAAATAAATAAATAAAACTCCTTTATTTTACATGACAACATTTAAAATGACCAATGCATTGCAACCCATCAGGGTCATTGTGAGCACTAGTTCACACACCTATATTGTATTACACTAATAATGTGAGTGGGAGGATTGCTCTCTGTAAGTGAGCAAGAAACAGTTTCTACAGTTTCTTCATTCCACCCATACAACGAGCCCTTCACAAGATGGAAGAAAAACAGTGTACCTGAGGTATTCAAAGAGCACCTGCATGTGATTACCATAAAGCCCCAGCAGCACTTTTACTCCCAAGTGTCTTTAAATTGGTTTATTATTACCTGCTGAATGACATATATAAAACAACATATATGGTTCTTAGAATTTTTTTAGGTTCATGTTAGAAAATACAACTTTCACTGCAAAACTATTGGTCTACAAACTGAAAATATAACATGTAGCTTTTGATATGTTTAAAGAGTCCCTCAGGGCATGTTTTACTCCTTTTCTATCATTAAAAATTACAGAATCAGTTTCCAAACTAGTTGTGATATCACATATGCTTTTGGGTCTTAAAGTCTTTTCAGTGAGCACAAACATTCCTCCATCAGCAGATGAATGAGTGTCAAACTATATCATTCTGAACAGTCGAACTCAAACATCCAACTGAAGTAAACCATATTTTTAAGTGGAGGGGGATTTCAAATATATTTTAAAATGTTGTTTATTATACTAGATATTTAATGTAGCAAGTATTGGAATATATTTACGTACATGTTGGCAAATGTCATTGATCCCTTGGCAGAAACAATCACTTTGTTATTCCTCCATAGGAAGGTCTGAGCATGGTCTAAACAACAGAACAATGCTCTCATATCTGATATGGATCCAGACAGACGTCTGAAACTCCGCCAGAGGCAGATGGGACCTGAGGGTATTGACAGTCACTCAAGGTTTGGCCTACAGCATGTATTGGGCTGAAATATAAACACTGTTGTCAGTAGAGTAATTTGTGTGATTTGTTACAGTGACTATTTGTCTGTCTTTTATTTACATGTATTATTTTCAAATACATTTTAGGTATTGATGTATGCAACATTGCAATTAAATGGCATCGTACAGTCATACAGTATATTAGCTCATGCCCTCCCAACGGCTCTCAGCTGTGTCATATTATACAGATGTTTATGTTGCCTTTACATCTGGGCAGTTCTCGCTATTATACTCTGTTGATATCCTCATAATGTGGCTTGCTGTTGTAGCTAAGATCTAATGTTCATGTTCATGATTAGTTCCCCCGGCACAATCTTTGTTGATGCTTAGATTCTTTGAGAGCTCACTTGAGCTTGAGACCAGAGGCCTTTCTGCCAACTGTAAAACCATTTGCATTTTTCTGACTGAAGTGAATGTGACTGAACTAATGCTTGGCAAGAGCTACCTCATTAACCATGTTTATTAATGCATTTGTGTGTTTGTGTATACGAGGGAGTGAGATCGGGGGAGGGAGAGGCCAGAGGGCTACTTTTCGTCCTTTAACACATTACTGCCAACTCTGTAATAGATAATATGTCAGCAGCTGCTGCAAAATAAAAAGCTACAAGATCATTAGGTTTATTAGGTTTTCTTTGCTGTTTCTGAGCTTGTTTCTATCAATCAGGATTGTCCCTGCCCACTGAGACCTTTAACCATGCAGAACAATCTTTACTAATTTGACTATGAGGATTGTCTGTCAACAGCGCATGTGTGTGAATGTCCTCTGGGTGCACAATCCACCAGCCTGTCAGTCTTCTCAGTGACGCCTGCCACACATGCGATGGTGGCATTTGGGAGGAAGACGAACAGGAACATTGTTCGGCCTGCAACTGAATTATTCATAACCTTGCACATTTAATCAAAGAAGAAGAGCCAGCTGCCACAATCGGATATGACACTGCTCTGCCTGCTTACACAATCCTTGAACTTTCTATTGACACTGAATTATATCAGAAAATGATGCCGCTCTTTCATCAGGCTCCGAATGATGTTTTGTCTGAGTGGGCATGGTAAGAATGAGTAGTCATTTCCACAAATAATAGAAATAAAAACAAGATAAGTGACTAACATATAAATGCTTGGGACAAAAGAATTGCTATTGTTTTAAATATCTATCTTCTCCTTCACATGTTTTTGTTGTATTTCTTGCCAGTGTTCATATCACCATAGTAACTGAGACCCAATATTCTGTCTGCATACAGCTGGATAGATCAGCCACTGTGGTAGAGCTCAGCACCCCATCCTAGACACACATGCACATACATACTTATAAATGTATTAAGTGAGTCACTTACTGATGTGTACAGGTAGCCCTCACTGTTCATAGCCAGATAGAGTTTGGTCTGCACCCCCTGGATGGCCACCACTCGCAGCCCCACTGGAATAAGGTTGAACATGGCTGGAAAGAGACAGACAGCAAAGATAAAGGATATATTTTCGGCTCAGTTTAGCATTTTTATTTAAAAATAAATAAATAAAAAGGCAATAAATTATTAAAATATAAAATTATTATATTACATTATATACTGTATGCAGTTAACATCATTTCTTGTGTCTTTATTGATTGTAATAGATGTAACACTTACAATATGAAGCATTGGAGAAACGTTTAAATAGTGAATAAATAAATGAAACCATATTTTAGCAATTTGGTGAGCCAGTAACAAGAGACAGAAGCTGAGAAAAAGTTGGCTTGATGCATCTCATAATATTGTACACAAATAAACCGAAATCACAGGCTAGTAACTGAGTCCCAATATTCTGTCTACATACAGCTGGATAGATCAGACACGGCATGTTGTGGCATGTTTGCAAATATGATAATGATAAAATTCTGCTTGCTTAAATAAATGACATCACTACACAAATGGATGAAGTAGCTGTTTTAGCTGTGTTGTTGCAGTGTGTTTTTTCTGCATCTCCATTCACACAAAGAGGATGCACTTGCACACCTCTGTTCACTCTGAAGAACACACGCACACACATATAAACCAGGCTGTGACCAGCAGGGCTGAGCACGAGTCGTGAGTCTGAGAGAGCCAAAGCAGCCCAGCAAGGTACACCTCTACCTAATTAATGTCAGCCTGTACTGTATATGAGTGTTTCATAGGATACTGTCAGGGAACCTATGGGCCACGTGGTGATGGCATCCCAAACTGATGCCATCGCTACTGCTGCAGATTTTAGTTTTACCCTTTTTGATGAAACTAAATAAATTAGTGTCCACAGGAGAATCATAACATTCCTCTGTTATTTCCCACTGGCTTATTAAGACTGTGTATTGTTATATTGATTGGGGTAGGGATTGCAAGATACATCATATATATACTATATGTAGACATTGTTTAACTTGCATTTTCACATCAGTTGAGCTGTGAGTCATGGTGTGCCCTTACTATAAGTCCTCTTTTCCACCACTTTGTAGATCCCTATCTGCAATCTCTTTTGAGCGAAGTGCACTATTGGGCGTTATGAGGGGCTATTTCACCTGCCCGCATCAATTTAACATTGCAGGCGCCCTGATTTGTGAGGCGGTTGTGGCTCATGCACTATGTAATTGCAGGGTTGGTGGTTCAATTGGTGGTTCAAATCCCGCCTCCTCCTGTCTACATGCCAAAGTGTCCTTGAACCCTGGATGCTACCAATAGGCAGGCCTGCGCCTTGCACGGCAGCTCTACTGCCATCAGTGTGTCAGTGTATGTGTGAAAGGGTGAATAAGAAGTATATTATAAAGCACTTTGTCTGCTAAAGTCGAAAAACGTTATACACAGCACTGTAAATGCAATCCATTTACATTTATCACTCTCTCTGGACTTTCATTGTAAACAACAGTGATAAGGTTGCATAATACTTGGTAGAGTAAACAAGCTTTATGAGCATTCAGTATACTTGATTCAAGTCCCAGATTGTTCTGTTACTCTGAGTCAATCTTTACTGTACTTATGTTTTTTATTTCTGTTATGTCTCGAGTGACACATTTATAATAATATGACTAATATTTCAATAATAACAACTACATAATGTCTGGATTTTGGACAGATAAAGATCCCACAAGTGTATTCGCCAGCTTCTAAAGAATGATGGATGCATTGGATGGTGACGTGGCTTACAAGAAGCAATATTTCTAAAATATAGTCTGTGGTATGATATCCAATAGCAGTAGTTTGCAAGTGTTACACATTTACCATTTGTTATACAATCTGAACTTGTATTCAGTGAAGTACTCAATGATTAAATAAAATATGCTGATTCCTCCTGAAATTGACTGACTTCCTTACTGGTGTAGTGTTTTTGTATATTGGAGGGTCCTCAAAGCATCTTTATTGCTCAATTATGTTCTTAGGTACAGTATGAATGAGTCAGCTCGCACTAAAATTGCACCACTTTTCAAACACATATAGTAGTTTGTGAAAGCCATATAACAGTACACCAATTAAAATATGACTCCCTAGAGAATGACACACCACTGTCAGTCTTGGAGACAGATTGGTGTATCTTTTCTGGGAGAGTATCTGGTGATGCCTTATTTGGCTGCTGTGGACAACAGATGCTGCCAGTAAAACGTATACAGCCAACAGATAGGACTACTATTTACAACCTCAGTATCTGCAGTATTTTTAGGCTTACTGTACAGTAATCTTGTGCATGTGTGTAAAACTGACAAAACAATGACCTGTATGCTAAATTTGTATTCAATCACTATGGCAACAAAAGACAATACAAATTTTGCAGTGTTATACCAGAACCTTAGCTGCCCTCAGGTGCACTATGGGCATCTTATCGCAACATCTATACTTATTAGTAGTACATAAGTATAATTATATAATAACAAGTGCACAACAAACAATTTCCAAAAAATGGTTAAAGAAATGATTGGACCACAGATATGGGAGACCAAAGAAATCAGGTGATCAATACAAACAAAGACTACACAGATCATCCAGAGAAGGGAAAGAGCATGCCATAACTCTGGGTTGTTTTTATTAGGAGTGCAAAAAAACTATTAATCTGCAGATTATTTTTTCAATTAATAATTTTACTTACTTACTACTTCCATATCATTGTCTTGATGTCATAGGTATTGTCATCAAATGTTTTGTCCAAGCTCTGAAGATAATCAGTTTGTCAGTGATATTAAACAAAGAAAAACTGCAAATCTACACATTTGCAGAAGCTAGACCCAGAGAATGTTTGGCAATGTTTGCTTTAAAAAGACTTTATCTAATCGATTATCAAGAATAGTTATAGATTAATTTCTGGAGATCCATGAATCACTTCCTAGTTACAGCTCCATTTTTCATTCATTTTAACAAATGTAGCTACTTTTTTAAGAATTCCTCTATAGTGCAGTGCAGAGACTGAGCAATTTAGTGCCAGAAATTCAGGCATACAGGTTACAGACTCCTCTGCAACCATTGTTCTGATTGAACCATCTTGTCTTTTTTGTGTGTACTCAGCTAGCGGGGATATGAGTTATGAGATATGGTGTTTTTTACTGCTATGTCTAACAAGATTTTGATCTATGTGAATAAATCTTGTATCCTCTTTTCTTGTATGTAGCATGGTTTTTGGATTTGCAGATTTGATTTCTTTCTCTCCTGAAACATCTTGCTACATGAGCAGTTCTTGTCATTATAATTGCACCTTTCTCACTCTGCATCGCACATTGAGTTTTCTCTCCCTCCCACCACAATGCTCACGTACACATCTGCAGTCCACTTCATTTCAGGAGGATTACCAGCCGGTGTACTGATGGAGATTTTCAAGAGGGGAAACTCAATTACTTCCTGCCTCCTAGAAACACCTGAGCACACTGAAGAGGGTGACAGGTCTGCTACCCACTCACAGACCTTTCCTAGTGCAGAGAGGCACATTGAATAAGAGGACTAAGGAGACCAGAGGTACAGCTTTCACATTTGCTTACAGGCTGTCTCTGTGTCTCAGTTCCACCCACTAACAGCCTAGGAGTCATGAGCAATTCAGTGTGACAATAAACCCGAAGGTTTCCAGCTATCACTAGGCACATTTTAAACATTTATCCTATCTCTTACTCATTCTGGGAGAAGCATGCCTGCAATTAGAGCAGCCTGAGTATGACAGCACAAGATAGTGTAGAAGCTAAAAAATGAGCTGTTGTGACATTACACAACACTGGTCTGATTATTATACAAATGCAGTGACTCTTTGGTTGAGGGAAAACTGGATGACTTGAAGAAAAGCATATGGCTGAATTAAGTAAATAATGTAGGACTGTATCTGGCAGCAAAAACACAAGATCTGAATTGAATACATTTGGGAGTATGGTGCTGTTGCATGAGGACTGCACTAATTTTAGACTACTGATAAAGCTCAGAAAGAACATTTTGTTTGTTTATTGGGAAAAAACAAGACAGCTCCTTTTATGGTTAAATTAGAAACATATGTGTCCACTGTTTAGGGGAGGACACAATAGATACTTGCAAATTTAACAAAAGGAGTCAACCTTGTCAACTCAAACATAAAGTAGTAAAAAAGTTGGCGATAGGGAAATATCAAACTCCTTTATTACCACAGCCAGTCTGTCGCCTCAGCAAGCTACAGTAGCGAAGATCAAATCGTTGGTTTTGTGTGTGAGTTTGAGTGGTCCTCTCCTACCATCACAAGACACCAGTAGCTCCAAGAGGACTGTGCTCTCCGTCACCATGGAGACAAGCGCACCCAGCGCCTAACAACGCTATTTTTGGAGCAGTGCAAAGAGCTTCACTCTTTCTCCTTTTCCTATTCAGCAGCACTCTTTAATATTCTCTTCAAAAACTATTTTGGTGCCGATGTGGGACAGTTGTTATGTAAGTCAACAGTAAAGTGAGTCCATGCAGACATAATGGGTGCGGTGGTTGGTGTTTGAAGTGTAGTATAATATTGTTTGTACGTGTGTGTGCTTGTATAACATGATGTCATTTCAGATATTTCTATTTATTCTTAAAGAACAAATTCATGCTGCAAATTAGATTTCTTAAAACCAGGTCACCTTTGCAGCAGAAATGTGCAATTATTTTTTAAATTGATGCCCTATGACTAGAGAAAACTGAGAAATACAACAACCAGAATGCATTGCAAGCTTCTTGTGAGCTTGTGGTTAGCTACTCATAATGTGTTTACAATTAGTCGGTTAGACAAAGTGAATAGCGTTGTAGAGCTTTATAGAGACTTACTTACAAAACATTTGTCTGTATATTAGCAGTGTTTCTATCCCTAACTGCTTTTACATATTTTTGGATGACAATGAGTCAGACTGGATTGCCCCAAAGCTGGATGCAACTGCAAGTTACAGCTAACACAGTGACTGATGTGCTGTTCTGTATACAGAGTTTGCAAAGTCCAATGTAATATTTGTCAGAAAACAAAGTTCAGGTTTACCAAAGCATACTGTTTAATCTGATTACATAGCCTCATAAGTTGTAATAGTGCCACATCTCTGCTCTGACATTATATTGTAAAGCATTTTTTTTAATGTTAGATTAAGCCCTTCTGGATGAATCATAGCTTAGCTTAGCTTCTTTATCCAGACTCAGTCTTGTGTGATTCACAGCTTGATATCCGGTCTTGTATCATGAAACAAGGTTTCTTCCAAATATACTAATATTATAGTATTCAGTAGTATTATATTTTAGTGTCGACTGGCCTAAAATGGTAGTCAGGAGTGCTTTGTGAGACCTACATTTTATTTTTGAATGCACCACTACTGTACGTGAGTAAACATAATTTGTAGTCTAATGCAGATCTCCAAAAGTTTGCTGGATGGTGCAAAATGTGTCATCCAACCTTTTGACAACAAATGAGCAGGGAGCTCTGAGTGCGGGCAACACAGAGGGAAGTCAAACATTGTTCATTTGCATATGATACCCACATTTTAATGATACGATGCTGGTTGAAAATCTGCAAAGTTTCCCTTTAACTGTTCTACTGTTTCATCTGGGAAACAAATTCTACTCAAATTACAAGGTGTTGTACTGCTTAGACAACATCCCACTTGCACAGAGCTAGTATTTATATGTAAGATACACACGCCATCTCCGCTAAAGGACTAATTGAATACAGAGCCACTAATTCAAAGGTTCCTGAAGTGTTTACATCCGCTTAGTGTTGGGATAACACGGTAAGTGGTACATCAAAGCTGTTTCAGTGTGCCAAGCAGATCTTTCTTTCAACAATATTATTTTGGTATGGAGGCAAAGTGGATACCACATAAGTCACTAACCACTGTACTGTTCTAATCTTCAAAAACATGTCGTGTTGACTGCAGTGTCTAATTATAAGTATAATTTCTAGTGCATTGTTACTTGACGAGTGGCTGTGCTATTACTCCTACATCGATATCCTCTCTATTCTGTCTATTAGAAAACAAAGAGCTGGTGGGTGTATGGTGGCAATGATAGGGATGCATCAATACATGGTATAAGACAAAACTGGCTCTCATCAAAAAGGCAGTGTGTAGGGGAGTAAAAAGTCAATCAGCATCTGTGTTTAGGTTGCTTAGGAATGACTTGGAGTTGCCAAAATTAAACAACTAATCATCAAAAGCTTCAATTCACAGCACTTTGTGAATTGAAGTTTTTGGGGTTTTACTGTATGCACTGACTCAACACTGTTTACCCACAGGAGTGAATAAACATAGAAGCAGTGTGGATGCTGACTGCACTCAAAAATAGAATGCAGCATTTATAATCGAATCTAAGAAAAGCAAAACTACAATTTCTCTTTGAAACTCTAACATAAGGCATACATGTGATGTTCAAGTGTACATGAAGTCGATGATGGATGTAGTGGAGATAAACAATGAATAGCTAATACATGCCATACATGAAATTGACTGTGGTAAGGTTAACAGTTCCTGCTGATCAGCAGTACAGCATGGCAGTGTATATGTGATTAATACATGAAGGAAACAAACAATAAGAGAGAAACGTACTGTAACCATTGTCCTCCTCCTTTGTTCCATCAATGGTTCCATCTGCCTGCAGCTGCAGGTGGAAACCTTGTCGACTGTACAGCTTCGTCACAATCCCCTTCAGCTGGGGCTCTGTGGATGCAGAGGGTAAAGAGAAACAGGAGGACAGAAGAATGAAACCATAGACCATTGGAGAACATGAATGTAACTACGTAATACAAATCAGCTTTTAAAAGGGACATTTTGAAGCTTTAGTTTGCTGCCATTTTGGAAGTTAATGAAGCAAAATGCAATGTTCAGTACAGTGAACTGTCACATGCTGAGACACCTGTAAATCAAGCCAACATGGTCCAAAACATAAATTTGTAATTGAACTACTGAGATCTGGAAAAAAAATGCTATTTGTACTTTGAGAGAGAATTATGAACTTTCTTCCCTTTGAACTTCCCCCCTCAGCTATGAATGCTGAAATGAGAGGTTTGATTAAGTCTCTGGGCTCCCTCATCTCATACACAAGTTCACATTGATCCTACAGTATAGCCAATTTACAAGCTCAATATAATTTTTTATTGTCCGTGATGTTTTATGGTCCATAAAAAAATGTAACAAGACATCTGATGGATTAAAACAACTTTAATAACATTTAAGTCTCATTGAATTGTAACATCAGACAAAGAAATTGATGGTAATAGTATTTAGATGGCTAAAATTCTAAGAACTGTAGCTTGATCAATGTTGATGTGTCCACATCTATAAGCACTGGCAAACTGCTGCTGTCTTCTCTCTAAAGTGCAACAGTGGTAACTAAACAGGCAGCCTCTATGGCTTGACAACTGAGAAAAATAAGGCAGTCAAGAGCAAATGGTATCGAACTTAAAAATGACTTTAAGGCACTGTGGTGGCTCCATGATCTAAGATGGCTGAGGAAAATTCTTGCAGGTCATCCTCTTTTTTTCTTTTTGCTTCCTGTCGCTCTCCACAGTGATATAACCAGAAAAATAATCATAATTAAACAAGGCTTTGTTTTCCTGAAAATCAAATATGTGGAATATATGCAGTTAAGAAAAAGTATATACAAGTATAATGAAGAAAAATTAGACACTGAGACATTTAGTGCATCCTAGATAAATCCCAAAGTCTTAAACTTCATTCTACATTAAGGTCCAAATAATGGCACTAGTGATGAATCTATCACAAATTTTGAAATAATGAAGAAGGAGATGCATTTTTCAATTATCTCAAGAGGATATAACCAAATGCGTCATAATGGTAATAATAATAGTTTTAATAATCAAATGGGTAAAAGCTGTATGCTAATATAGCAGCATAAAAAACAGCCCCCATAAGTTCAGAAGACAATAGTTTTAAGTAGCAGAGCATTTAGTTTTGAAATGGTTGGGCAGTCTGTCTTACATCAGTGTAATGTCTGATAAGAGCTAAGTGCTCTCCATTCCCTGGTTACTGTCCCTAGTGGAGTGTCCTTTACTGTGGTTTACCACACCTTTCATCTATCCTTTCATCTCACTTACCTTTCAGTACTGCCATTTCTAGCCTTACCAAGGTTACTTTGGCTGTATAAAAGGTTTATTCAGTTCATTTACTGGGAATATTGTGATGATTTGTAGTCAAACTTTTTACACTTCATACTGAGCTGTGCAAACCAGTCAAAAAAGTCATGCAGTTTGAGGATATGCATCAGATCTACAGTTGGGCATTTTCCACACGCACACTGAGAAATGTACATTATGTCAGAATGTACTATAACCACACACAAGGACCAGACCATTTTCACACAATCAAACAAACAACATGTACAGACAGTTCGAACTGTGGCCAATTCTTCGTGTTTGGTGAGGCACCATGTGCAAGTCTAACACAGACAACACCTTCTTCTTGGCACTCATTTCTTCCTCTACAGGATTGAAATGGAAGTTGAGAGTGAGAGGTGAGCAAAAATTGCATGTTAGTTAGTTGCACCTTAACCTGCAGGTGAACCACATGCAGTTTTATAAGACAGCTTTGAAATAAAAACCAGAACAGAGATCGCTTTGTGAGGTAGTGCAGTCAGCATGTCTGTTGACATCAAGTAGCTGACACAAGGGACAATTGGTGGACTTTGGGCCTAAGAAAGATGTGATCAGATCAGAAATGCAGCTGTGGTCACTCCTGCTGCTAGACACCTTTTATTGTCATTGCAATAATATGAATACTTTAATAAGAGCCAGCTCAGCTAACTTAAAAGTTATAATTTGACTTCAGAAACCACATACCACTTAATTTTAGTTAGTTTTTTTTTTGAGTTAGCAACTAAGAACGTGCTTATGATTTACAGTACAGACATATTTCTTGAGAGTTTAGTATGAGGTCTGCTTAACATTTTACATAAAAGTGAAGATGTTCCCCTTCTTTTGAATTAATCACTAAATTGTATTTAAATTATAGCCAGCATGTGTGTAACATGTATTAAAAGTAATAATCCATTTCGGAGACTGACAATACATACATTTTAAATGAGGCCTTCCAGAAATGAACACTGATTATCCAATTTAATTTAATTTGGACAGTGAACAATAACCAATGGCAATTTTAGGGGGTGGCCACGCTTTAGTTTTTCCTACCGGCATTCTGTAAACACCCACCATACTCTGCCTCTGACTGACTAGTGCTAGTTGCCTTCATGGGAAAGGTTAGTTAGGTTTAGGCATTTTGAACTTCTATAGTGATGGTAGGACTGAGGCCATGTGAGTTGATCTCTAGTCAGCAAACTTTTCAGCATGAGTCAGAAAAAAGCAGGTCTTGAAATCAAAAGTCCATGCTTGACTCCAGTCACACTAACTGCAGGCCAAGCTAATGCAACAGTGATATGAGTAACATGCCAACAACTGTTTTAAATATGTTTTTCACAGATAAGAAAATTATTACAGGACGATTATGATGACAAAATAAACTCCTGTAAGTGTTGCGTAGCATTGCTTTGGGGACACATACAATGTGAATTTAAATGTACATGTGGGGCTAATTAGCAATTAGCATATGTAATTCAGAGTCTCATGTGTGTTAACAGACAGCATTAACAGCAATTGTTACAACAAAGCCTGTGAAATGTTTAGTCAATATACACACCAACACAGTAGTTTGTGCTAGGATACACGCAGTTAACCAGCCAAGTTAAACCTGGGAGTCTGTAGAGATGTACTGAAAGTTGATTTTATTTCCCAGCCAGGACATATAAAAGGTAACAAGACTAGTTAGACTACCGAGGTCATTCAGTAAACACACTTAAAGGTCCAATGTGACGTTTTCGATTAGTTAAACTGAAATGAGAAAATATTTGTATGATTGTGGATTCCCTGTATTGTTTCTGTATTGCGTTGAAAATGTTCAGGGAGAGTTTACACCTGTAGATGTTTGTAGCATCATGTACAGGATATTTAAACTGTGAGGTGCATTAAGACATTAATGGCAGGACTGTAAGCTAAATGTATTACAATGAAGTTCAGAGGTAGTAGAGCTGATGTAAGTTGACTTTAGGACACAATGATATGAAACTTCATGGCCTTGTACTGCACGACAGGTCGGTTTCTGTCTCAATGAGTTGACTAAGTGCTGTCCTGCCGACGAGATCATTGATTATTGCAACTGTTCTGATAATCATTGCATTTCTCTATCCTTCTGTTTGTTTCATCCACAAGCACCTGGGCATCCGAGCTGTGTTCCCCTCACTCTTCTCTTCCTCTCTCTCCCTATTTTCTACTCCTGTCCTCGTTTGTCTTTCAGGCTGGATCAGCAGCCATCCTGGAACCATTCTGCTTCCCTGGCTGTCGATGCCATTTCCTGTGGTCTTGGATGTGGTTCCCCATCCTGCAGGAGATCAGGTCCTATTCTGTTCTTGTGGCACCTGGAAGCTGCTTGGCATACTCTTCATCACATTCTTCATACATATGTATATATGTGTGTATATATATATATATATACACACATATATATATATATATATATATGGAGAGAAAGAGAGAGCTCTACATACATATATAATACATCTATTATAATCTTGTTATTCTGTTCGATGCTGTTTTCTGCCATTTGCGTTCTATTTTGTACACACATCCATAGCACGTTTGTCCATCCTGGGAGAGAGATCTCTCCTCTGTTGCTCTTCCTGAGGTTTCTTTCTTTTGTCCATTTAAAGGGTTTTTTTAGGTATTTTTTCTTTATATGAAGTAAAGGTCTAAGAACAGGGAATGGTGTATGGCTGTACAGACTGTATAGCACTCTGAGGTAATTGTGAGATTTGTGAAATTGGACTACACATATAAAATTGACTTGACTTGAATAACATTACTGACAACTATGAATATGTTTTGCGCAGCTAAACACTGCACTGTGAATAAATGTGTTGCACTGGTTTGGACCAGAGCTTCTTTCTGAACCTGTAACATGTAACATATTTACCTCACGACATATAAACAGGCTCTTAGAAAATGAATATGTTGCCTATCTTCACCAACTCAAGTTTTACACATAGATGGAAAGGTGTGATATGTGGAAGAAAACTGAAAAGATTGGTAGCTGCGTGTTAAAGCTATTCTAGGTTGTAATATTAACTTTAGTAGTCGTGAGTGGTTAGCTTGACACTATGAATTTAATGCTGTGTAATACAATGTAAAAACAACAACCTGGACTTGATTACAATCACTGTCCCATCTTGGCTACCCCAGTCAAAATGTCCTGGATATATGCCTTGTAGAGACAGCAAAGCCTTTAGTGATTTCCAAAAATCTACTTAATAAGCACATTTGTATATCCAGTCCAGTGTGGTTTGATTAAGTAGACTGTGAAGGATGAAGCATCAGCTTAATATATCCCACAGTCTGAGATGCTAAAGGTGACTTCTCTGTGGACAAAACTCATAAGGGAGCTCCCTCATCCTCCCACCAAGTTTGGCAGAGTCATTAATCTTTTGAATCTTACACAAACATAGAGTAGTATTTGTGTATATTCTACATTTTTAAGCGAGTTTTGAAATACAGTGGCACCCTGCAATAGATGAGGAATTATTGGATATTGGCCTGATTAAATTACACAACAGACCTGGTCGCCTCCTTCTTCTCTTCTTGGAGCCAAAAAGTTTGACCCGGGAGAAAACGTTCAGTCGACTGGGTTTTTCACAGGTTCCTTTGGCTTTACTGGGGCTGCTAACGCAGCGACAGGCATTAGACTTCTCCCGCTCCCTCGCCTGCCTTTTTTGCCTTATGAGGGAGCTGGCAATCGCTGCAGCCATGGCCAGTTTGGCAGCGCTCTGGAGAAAACTTCCGGAGTAGCGTGAAAATATTCACCCCCTTTGAATCCAGAAAACGGAGCTCTGAGGGAAAACGTCCAGGCGCAGTGGAAACAGTCTAAGGCAACTATCACGGTAAATAACAAATTATCTGAAAAAAAGAGTAGACAAGAAAACTGTCCCAGCAGTGCGGTAAAGCCAGTAAGATGATGCCCAATTTTTTTTTTTTTGTTCGTGAATTTGGGCGTTATTCAGGAACTGTCCGTGGTATCTCCGAGAAAAAAGTGAAACTCAACAAAAAACAAAAAGCACACGTTCCACCGTGAAGCTGCACAAAGAGTTTCACCACAGCACGTTGCATGTTCCTCCAACTGTATCATTTTCTCGGCATCACAACAAGTACGCACAAAGCCATTCTCTGCAAGCCGTTTTGCGTCATCCCTCTAAACTACACTGCCGCGCACATGGTAGTCGAGTAGACCTGTAGTCGTGAATGAAGCTTAATGCGCAGCCATAGGATGGAAACACCTGTTTGCAGACGCTGGGGAAATGTTTGCAGTTTGCCTGATGCCTTACTGAAGCTGCTGCTGTAAGAGAGAGACCTTCACTGCGTTTTTAGAAAGGCAACGCAGAGGATGAGAGCAAGTCACTAAGGAGATCCCGTTTGTTTTTTTCTCTTTTGTTGAATCGAGGCAACGCAAGGTAGTAGAAGCAGGCGACTCATGCTGGATGCAGTATCCGAGCACAACGCAAAGCATCGACTGTACTGCTGAGAGCATCCCACCTACAACCTGGAGAATGAGCAGTGGGGAGGAGAGAGAGGGAGTGTAACTACAGAGACACTAAACCCAGTCAGTGTGCAGGGCAGTGCATGTGAGTTAGGAAAATGAACATACCTCCATGCAGGCCGTCATCTGTGATATTTCACATTACAGATCACGAGAAGAAGTAAAGGAGGTGAGGTGGGGATGTGACAAATTGGAAGAAAAAAAACAAAACATAGAGACCTATACACCAAACGTGAATTACATTAATTTTAAGCCTTAAAAATATGAATTATTGAATATTAACTAATATACTTATATTGCACATTTTACACTGCAGATACTTACACTGAGAGACAGCAAGTAGCCACCATAAGGCGTCAGTGGTGTTTAAGACGAATATTGAGGAATAAGTGGGAAGAATTAGGAGGCAAACAGCGTTAAGTCAATGATCGCCATCATAAACTTACATATAATTATTATAATAATACAAAATATGTGCCTTTCCACCTTTAAGACGTCTATCCTCACGAAACTTTTACTAGAAGCCATTGTGATTTTACATCATGAAAGTGCCAACCTAAAAAGTTGCAATGTACTGTATTTTTATTTATTATTTTATTTTACCAAATCTAAACCTCAGATAAACGGTGATACTTTGACACTGATGTGTCTCTCATTGCCAACCCGATACTGTCACCCCCTTCACTCCCAGGTTTTTCCTCAGTTCTGGACTGAGCACAGTTACAACCTAACCAATGGTGCCATCTACTGACCTCAAACCAAAACTGTTGTAGACATTTGATTTATTTACTCTGATTATAAATAAGACAGTCAGGAACATAACTCAGGATTGCGCAGGATTTAAACTTTGATTAAATATGAGGCGTCGAACAGTAAAGTTGAAATCTTGCGAAATTAAAGTACTATAAATATTGTCATAACTCTGTAAAATAAACATTACACCAATGTACACAATGTAAACCTCCTACACGTGCTGTTAATAAACTCGGTCGAAAAGCTCAAAACCAAACAGCTTCAACACTCCAGAGCAAACGGCGAAGATACTGGAAACTATTCATCGCTTAAGACATATACACTTCAGCACCATGGACAGCTCCAAGGAGGTTAAGTGTAGAATAACAAGAAAATCAATCATCCAATCAATAGAATAAAATACTATGACAAGTACTGCCACAAGCACAACTTCATAAACCAGTCTACCCAAGATAACTTTGGAAGATTTGTCTACATTTGAACGGACATCATTTTAAGTTAAAAAAAACAAAACAAATAACAAATCTCAAAATGTTTGCAGCACAAATCCTTAGATAAGAGCAGCCACCTACCCGATACAGATTTTCTCAAGGGAAAAGTCATGATTGTCTACAGCGAATCCAAAGCAGTGGCTCGGATACTTGCAGTCCTCGGGTGGTGAAGTGAAGGCGAATCGTCTACATTCAGCAAAGTTCAAGCCAGACAATTGTCAGAGGCGTATAGTGGAGGAGAAAGCATCAAGGCGTGGCCATCAACAGGAAGATCTAAACTGCTCATTAAACATTCATTTAGAGGTCTTGTTGATCCGGCAAACACGGGCGTATGTCCAGTGTATGGCGGGGTCAGATTGAAGAAAAAAGTGATTGAAAATGCAGCCTGACATTGGACTTCCTTCTTGGTGCAAGGAAGACTTTGCTCTCATATTACAAAAAATGATGTAAAATGATCCGATAATGCGTTGACTAAACCGGTTATACAGGCCTTTCCACTTTCGACTGAAAAATATCGACGCACAATCAACCCAGACGACAGTGGGCCTTCGTATGCATTAGACAAAGTGTTTTTAACAAGGACAATTCGCTGTTCTGCAAAACTGTAAACAAATCTTCTAGCTAATACTGAGATTTACCAAATATGAGACTGGATCATTTATCAGCATATATATCACATCATAAATTGCTGTCAAGGATGTGTGGTCTCTTGATATGCTTATACTTCATGTTAGTCCAATTATATTGGGCATAAGTAAAGTTCGAGTGTGTCTGTATAGACGTGATTACATATTGGCTTCAAAGTGACAGCTGGTTTATTGACACAGTATGCAATGATAGATTTAACAATTACATATACTGTAGTGAGCCTCACTGTAAGGGCTCCTGAGGGTTAGGGTACCCCTGCTGACTGTACACTGTTGTGAACACTAGATGGAGCAAATGGACTTGTTATCAAGAGCAGTACGTCCATCCTAAAGGGAAAATCCTCATATTTAACCTGCACCATGTAGTATTTTAGATATACATCACTCTTAACAGAGCATCAGAACTTAAATTAATGATTGAATCACAATTTTTGGAGTTTGAAGTCTACATACAGTAAATTAGTGACTGATACTGAGCTTAATGGACATCAGTTTAACATGTAAATTAGTTTCATATAATGTTGAGCATACACTTGTGAATCAGAAAATGCCCTAATTTCACCGTTAAAGTCACAATTATTCACTATTTATATAGTACTCATAGGATTTGTCTCCAAATGACGGCACCACTGCAGTGCATTTCACACATGAATAACAATTAATTATTATAAATTAAATGTGGTATTTAAAATAGTGTGGAATTGCAGCACCTGTACAACAATACAAAAAAATGAGTGAAACAGGACAATACCTTATTATACTGCAAAAATCTATGCTGACCAGTCAACCATACATTAGCTAGTACTTTTCTGCCCTTATAAAGGGTTAATTTATTTTTGTGGTTGTGTATGGAAAGTCTAAACCCCTACATACAGTAGGGATATAAATGGTTCAAGCGTCAATAACAGTGCATCGATTTACAAGGGATGTAGTATAAATTACATGAAGCATACTATAGACATACAAGCATTTGTGTTCCCTTTTATTGTCATTGATATGCTCCATAATGGAAGACAGAGGGAGTGATCTCTGCCAAAACAGCCACAGATTCTAAGATAAGGGTTGAATGTAGAGCTTTGCTTTATATCATCATTTTCTCAAGGACAACTGGATACTTAATATATAGCAGCAGTGATATCCATAAGGGCAATCTTCACTATGATGGAGAGTGAATACTACTAAACCATACAGAAAGGCCATAATAAAAGGTTATTATGACCTTGTGTCCTGTAGTTCACCAACACAAGGGCACAGTCTGAAAGGTTTCTGAACATCTTGAAGCTTGCCCAACCAAGTGAAAACAAATTGTCATCTGTTGTGATTGTGTGTTCACTCAAATATTTTATATATAATCAATAACCACAAACTGTGGTTTAAGCCTATTTATTGAAATTAGAGTAAGTAAATATCTTTTAGCTAATCCTTATTACTGCTAAATGAACCCTCTTCTAGTTCTACTGTATTCCATATGAAAAGTATACTTGCTTCCAGTGTATCACCTTGCAAATGATCACAGAAATAATTGAGAAATCATCTCTGAATAAGTTTATTTTAATGTTGAACTCTTTCTGATACACACAAAAAAATACACTGAAGCCTCGAACTAAAACAATTTTCATGGGAGGTATCTGATTTATTTGGTAGATGTGTTGTACATTTTTTCTTACACGGGGCACATTAATATGCCCCGTGTCATTTTTTTTTAGTTAATACTGGCATCAAATACTGCCAACTAAGTAGCTAAAGGGTGGCTGTTGCTCTAATAATGTGTGTCACTATGTTGAGATATTGAAAAGAAGGAATTTTACAGTTGCTTTTACTTGATGTTAGGAGAAATTCAACAACCCACACCGAGGCCCTTTCAAGTTAAACTAAAATAGTGGTGTAAAGTGTTGTTTATTAATACAATTCCTATAGATAGAGTTCTCCTTTACACCAGGCCTTTACCATGCATAATCTGAGACTGGGACTTGCAGGACAAATACAGCAGCACAGTAATAGCTGATCATACCACTATGCAGTAAACACACAATGGTCCAACCCATTACTGCCACACTCTCAGAAATGTGCATAATCAACCTCTATTCATCTCTCTGATCTACACCACAGCACATAGGGTGCCTACCTGGTACTAACCGATACCTCTACCTCTGCCCTGTGCAAACACTGACGGACTGATCTCTACACCAACAAAAGCAGGATCCCAGGTTTTGCTTCAGTCGTACCACCACTGATAAATCCAGGACATCACTCAAGCAGACAGTGTCGCCCTACAGGAGGAATGTTGGGGATTTATCGCTGACAGTTAGGAGGACACAGTGAGAGGTGATGAGAGTTGGGCAGAACTGTGCAACAGGGACACTAATCAAAAACCTGAGAGAGCACTAAAGAAAGTGCAAATGTGTATACACCTGATAAAGTCTATTCCGCTGTTTCTGTATCCTCTGCTGCTGGTCTGATGGAGAAGGAAAAACACAAAATAGCAAAAAATGGAACAGATGTAACTGGTAAGACAAACAATGGAAAAAACATATTTTAAATAGCCATAAGGCTGTAGGATAATCTAAAATTATGAATAAAAATCATTGTATAAATTATACAGATTGCTCTATCAAAATTAGTTCTGTAGCATATAGCTATGCAGAAGCCTCACAAAAAATGTTCACTTTTGTCTTCTTCGGTATATTTGTTCAACCAAAGTTGGACTATAGCTATATTTGGCTCATTTGAAGTCTACCGCAGATCTACAGTGTGCTCATGTGCAAGTGAAAGTCTGTCTGAAGATTATTGCACACTACATGAACTATGCTGTCTGAAAACCAAACACAGCAAAGAGAAACAGCACTGATCTCTGATGCAAATGATGTTTCTGTCTAAAAAAAATACAGTCACAAGTCATGACCTCTGTCAGAAACACCTCTATTAGACTCTGTAAACAAGGAAGACGAGCAAGAAAAGTACAAGGACGCACAAAAACATTCACTTACACTCACACACACACACACACACACACACACACACACACACACACACACACACACACACACACACACACACACACACACACACACACACACACACACACAGAAACTGCGAGTGTGTGCGCACGAGCAGCAGGTTTGTAGGTTGCTTGTGAAGCAATGTGCCATGGGTACATTAATTACTGTGGTGCCCCAGAATGCCAGTCTACTGTGGCCCTCGGGGGGCACCTTCATTGTACTGTACTAACACAAAGGCAAACAGGCAAACACACATACAGTACACACACACACACCTACAATACACATGCACACACACAAACACACACACGCACACACAATACACACAATACACACATACACACAAAATGCAAATAACTATCTGCCATCATGATCCAATTATGCAATGCATGATAGTACATTAAGTACCTGCATACAACAATTTTTATTTTCCGATATGTCATGTTAAAATATATATCTTGACAGTGCATGTTTATATTTTACCTATTACAGGCATTGCTGCTAAAAGATGTTCCTTCTCCTACTTCACCTGCACCTTCTGCTTTCATAGAAAAGCCTGGGGGAGTGGGGGATGGTAGCATATGTTTGTCCTTACACTGCATAGTTTTACAAGATGTATCTTTCAATCTGCAAACACATCTACTGTCATGGGGGGGAAGACTGCATGATTTCTTACAGACCCAAAGGGTCGGAGCCCCTTGCCTCCTCTGGCCACTAGAGAGCAGAACTCCAGAGAAAAAGAAGAAGACAGGCCTGTTTGCTGTCAAGGTTGAGCATTATGTTGACCTTTGTATTATTAAATATAACCAAACAATTAAAGCCATCTCTTCTTATTAATAACCCGAGGCTATCATGATAACAGAGGGTTTAATGAATTTCTAAATTCAGAGAGAAAAGTGGTTTCCAAGGTCAAACACTGAATAAATGGGGAGGTTAACCTTGCTCATGGTGTTTAATAGAGGGCAAAGTTGCATACTTAGATTGTGCTAGTGATTATATCGAGATATTTAATGTCCAAGTAAAATAATACCTCCACATATCATTGTAATCTGCAAAAGCAGGATTTTTAGTTTAACCTCTGGGTGAGGGGATAAAGTGAAATATTATCAGGGAAAAAAGGAGTGATCTCTGATAAGCTCAAAGGGTCGCTGCTAAAACCATTCAGCCTCTTGGCAGCTCTCTGCTGGCTGTCTGCTCTTTGTGTGTGCACTGGTACAGTAAATCTACTACAACAGCAGCTTGCAGCATGCTAGGCCACTGGTGCCATAGTGATACCACACGTTACCATGGAGACTGCACATACGTAAGATGGTGTGTGTGAGAGAGAGAGAGAGAGAGAGAGAGAGAGAGAGAGAGAGAGAGAGAGAGAGAGAGAGAGAGAGAGAGAGAGAGAGAGAGAGAGAGAGAGAGAGAGAGAGAGAGAGAGAGAGAGAGAGAGAGAGAGAGAGAGAGAGAGAGAGAGAGAGAGAGAGAGGGATAATGTGCGCTGAGAATGGGGGTTGGGTATTGCAGAACAAGAAACCATCAGTCACTCAAGGTTCCTGTAGGGGAGGGGGCTAGAAGGCTAGAACACAGTCATGGCTGACATGGCAGGCCCATGGCAATGATTGTGTGATCTATCAAACCCTTTTGGAACCAGAGGGCCATGTTTAGGACACAAAAGCAGGGGGTTAGTAGACTGAAACCGGAGGACATTATTTCTCCCAGCGGCTAAATCAGGATGATCTCCACCTCAGGGACAAACATGCGTTCAGGCTGAGTGCAGAGAAAATCCCTCATTGTTCAACTGTGCTGCTTCATTATTTTGTGTTTCATCTTGTGTCTAAAGTGCCAGAAAGTTTAAAAAAGATTTGTATTTATTGGCAAGGCAAGCTTGTCTGTTTTTAGTCGCAGTGAAAATAACATCAAATAGATATATTTTTAAGATGATGTCTGCGCTTTGTGCCAGTCTGCTCCTCATTAAAACACCACCAGTTCCATTTCCACCTCACTTAAAAACGCTGAAACTAATTAGGAGCAGACAGAACGTCTGCCATTTGTTATTTAACCTCTCACCTTTTGTATAACAACTGGCTTCAAAGTCTTTGTCATCTGATCAATGTTGCCACACTCAGACTTTACCCAAGTAACAAGAACAACATTCCATTTTATACATCAATAAAAGCTAAAGATGGCACTGAAACAGACCACTGAAGCATTTTCAGGATTTGAGCACCTGCCAGGCACTTTGTACAATTTGACTGATAGTGATACAAATTGTTGAAATAGTACAATGCTGAATACATTTCATCCATTATGTGTTTTATTTTGCAATCTGGACCCTCACAGCTCAATATGAAAGTCAAAATATGGAAGAAAGGTTATGGTAATCTAAAAAAGTGTCATTTTAATTAAATCCTCATTCTATGTGTGCCTCAACTCATTGCACAAAATATGATGCAACTATTTACATAGTTCTTTAATTATGTAAATAAGGGCATTTTAACTACTTACTAGACATGCTGGTATTGTGATTATAAGAGGTTCACTGAACACCACAAGGACAGGACGAAAATGCATGTTTTTCCTTTTCACTCTGTGCTGCACTCAGTTTATTATTTTATTTGTGGGCAAGAAATTATTTGATTCTCTATTTTTAACAAATCACTGAAATAAAAGATACAGTTGGAGCTGGATAGAACATCCTGATTAATAAACACAAGACTAAAAGCTAATCTCAAAAAGGATTTTACAGAGCTTTTTCATGTTTTACATAACAATCCAAATAGAGCTTCGTTTTAACAACAATCACTGAATGAAACAAACCAGTAAATATATTCACACAAGCTCAACTCTATAACTTGTCACTTCTTAGTATAATAGCAGGTGTAGGACATAATTTAGCTTGGAAGCATACTATGGACTTTTACACACTGTGGCCTATGCACTCTTTGTATCAGTGTGTGTGTGTGTGCGTGCTTGTGTGTGTGTGTGTAACTGCCTTGGCTGTAATGATGTGGAGAAAGCTCAATCAGAGGCACCAAATGGTGTGTGAAATGGCCAGGGTTCAGACAGCAACCTGCTCAGAATGACTAATGCTGTACCAGTGATGTGCTCTCATAATCCTGACACATACAAAAATGTAACGCTAAAGGCCACTCAGGCTCTCTATTCCTCTTATCCTCTAACCATCTGACCCTTATTTCAGTTATGACTTCAAATAAACATGGGGATGTTTGGCAATACTTTACTATAAAGCTCCAGGTCACAGACCTCAAAGACCTTGGAGGTGAACCTCTCTGATTAGAAAACGGCTCATTAACAAAGTCTAACATGTCCTATTCGTCCCTCAGGTGCCATGAACAGAAAGATGAAAAAAGAGGCTGGTTTATTCAATACTTGGGCTCAGTTATGAAACATCAATGAGATGATGTCATCGAGATATGGTTTTGTTTGCTCCACTAATGGAAATTGAAATGTAATATCTCAGTGTGTGTGCGTGGATGCATCTTGCATACAATGTGTGTGGATGTGTCTGCCAATATCATGACCCTGCAGCTCTCAGGTCTCCTGGGGGATTGTGGGTGAATCATAACCAATGTTGTTGTAAGCCGGAGGAAGGTGGCTAAAAGCCCCTGTGACTGATTGCTGTGTAGGAAGCCCTAGACAGTGTAAATACTTTAAACAGCAGCACGTCTTACTGAACTAAAGTCACATTACAAGGTTGATTCAATGAACAGGACTCAGTTCATGAAGCAGTGTTTAGTTACATAGAAGGCTGAGGACCAAGTTCAAAGTAACATCAAGTATTAAAATGACATTTTGGTGATAACGCAAACAGCTTGGTGCACATGATGCCTGTTTCTGGGTTAGCTACAGCCTCTAATGCCACATTATTTTTCCATCAGTCAGCCGAGGGTAAGCAAGAGGAAGATAAGATCATACAGCATGCACACATACACTTGTGAATAGATAATTCAATGAGAAGCAAACATACACTTAACAGACACGAAGAGACCAGCCTGCCAAATCTAACATGAGTCTCTAAATGACTGTCATCAGAAGAACATCCAGTTTCTATCATTGCCAGTATCACAACAGGAGGGAGCCGGAGGAGGAAATCAAGTACAGGAGATGCTCCCTTGCCAAAATGGGTGACTGAACAGTCACATGTGTGAATCAAAGATGGTGAGTCAATGCAGGCCCTTTGGCAATATCCATCATGGTGGGAAAGCAACAGAGAGAAAGCATTTAGGAATTGAAAGACCATAAATAACAAAATCACTTTTATTCTCTTTCAAGTTATCCCTCATCCGCTAACCAGAACACACCCAGGAAATGGGGTCCCGTCACATTGAAGAGGAACATCTGGTATCAAAGAGAAATCAAGGAAGTGTGTTACAGCCAAAAGAAAGAAGCACAGACTTTCTGAAAGTTTGTATTAATAACTTCATGCTAATTTTACCCTGTCTAGCAAGAGCAGTCTTAGTCCCAAAATACAGTGAAGTGATGTTGTCCTATATATCCCCCACCAGTATGACACATCAAGGAAGGAAATGGAGTGAGATTAAAGGCCTCATCTCAGACACCAGCTGGCTTAAACTGTCTTCTTACTGATGAAGACACAAAGGAAAGCTTTGAGACTGCCACAGCGTATAAGGTCATGTTTGTGTCTTTCTTTATGAGTTCCTAATATTGGACACAACTGTCATTTTAGGTGATGGTCACTTCCTAATGAGGATTATGAAAGCACATACTAAACGATTCTTGAAACTTAAACTATAATTTAATGTCTTGGTTTAGTAATAGCAAAAAAAAAAGTTCTAATGGAGAAAAATTAGTGCTCTTCTGCTGGAAGGAAACACTGAATGCTGTGTAGATATCTGCTGTCTCTTTCATGCATATATTTGTACATAAACCAAATCTGTGTCCTCAGAATAACCCCATCACTTTCCTCGTCTGGCCTCAAGAATAGCTGAATATTACGCAATGAGGTTAAATGTGCAGTGCAGCGAACTGGATGTGAACATTAATGAAGCTCATTTTAGTCTGGCCACACACTCTGAATTTCCCTTGTGACAGATGCATTTCCTTGAGGAAGGTTTTGGGGGTTTCATTCCCCTGGTGGGGGAAGTATGGTGCGATGATGTCTCATGATGTCTGATTGCAGATCAGAGAGACAAGGAAGCTGCACAGAGTATGTTTCCTCAGCTGCTGTGTATACAATAACTGATGAATGGTCGTGTATGGATTCTAAACCTATGGCGCCACACTTGAGGTTCAAATGATTACGTATGTTTATAAAAAAAGATCAGACTGTGTGTAAACATGTCAGTGCGATTGCATGGTTCAGATTGGCATGGATTATTTCTGTATACTTAAAAGCTTGACGTGTTAGGTGGAACAGATCGACTAAGCTGGAAGTGACACGACAGGAGACATGACTCAACTGATGGGAGTGGGTGGGTAAATAGGTCATGTTCCCTACACAACACAGAGTATCCTACTTTTCACTTTCATTCCCTGTGTTTGTTGGTGAAGTCAGCATAGAGAGAAATCAATGGAAGTATAATGACAATGGATGGTAGTGGACCATTTGTTGGAACATAACAAGTGGGAGGAGCTGTGGAGAGCTGATAGAGAACCCTCCAGAGCTCTGAAAAAACACAAAAGTAGGCCAAAACACAGCAGTAAAGCAGTAGTGGCTCTCTGTGGCCTTTCATTGGCATATTATATGAAATGCAACACTATTTAAGAATGGCACTGAACTTTTAAAATCAAAATGAAGCCTGCAGTCATAGCACAGCGCTCTAATATAATCTGCCTACATTACATGAGGATAGGATGTAATCACCAGCCTTCAGGGAAATGCTTGGTAACTGGTGACTACTTGGCCAGTGTGTACAACAACTGTGTGCTCACACACAACTGATACGGACTAAAATAAGACTCTTCTTCCGAAAACAGGGGGATAATATGAAATTACACCAACACGTGTGAAAAATGTGTCCTTTGAGCATGTGTAAACAAACCTTAGAATTCACCAGAATGTCTGTAAATTAGTGTCATGATTTAAAACTTAACATTCTGGTATTCAACCCACAATTCTAAACTGGTAAACCTGAAGACTTCATTTATCTCACCACAAAACAGCCAATTAAGCTACCATTAATGCTGGCTTTATTTTTTGTATTTTTGGCAGTTGTATTGTATTGAATATATTATTTATTTATTTATTTTAGTTGTTAAAAAAATGAAAACCAGATTCACAAACATGGTAATTGCAGATGAAAAAGGGGGGAAATCTAGAGCTACAGGTATTGGCTACAGCAAGAAGTATGATGCTTCCATTTGAAAATTGTGATTTTGATTAATTTTTTGTACACAATTGGCAGATAAAAAGTGCCTGAAGTGCCTTGAAAAACTGTTAAAGCAACTGTTATTGCCAAGGTAACCACCACCTGCTCCGGCCAGCTGATACCTGAAATCAATCAAGCAGCGTCTTATTATATTTATTCTAACAGGAATAAACCCTGTTAAATATTCATTTGTTCATCAATCCTGCTGTCTTTATGAACCCATCAAAAAGGATGAAGAGGGAACCAGAAGATCCAAAGGCAAAACATTTACAGCGTGTGTGTGTGTGTGTGTGTGTGTGCTTGTGTGCAGTGGCGTGCACAGACTTTTTGAAGGGCAGGGGCGAAAAGAAAAAAAAGGGCACATACAGCGCATTGTCACCACTGAAGAGGGCACTTTAGTGTGTGTTTTTGCCACCCAAGAGGGCAGTTTCGTGTGTTTTGCCGACCAGGAGGGCACCTTAGCACACGTTTTGGCCCCCAAGAGGGCACCATAGCACTTTCCTGGCTCCCAAAAGGGCACCTTAGCACACGTTCTGGCTCCCAAGAGGGCACCTTAGCTCGCGTTCTGGCTCCCGAGAGGGCACCTTAGCACCGCCCTGCCCCCCCCCTTGTGCACACCACTGCTTGTGTGTGTGTGTGTGTGTGTGTGTGTGTGTGTGTGTGTGTGTGTGTGTGTGTGTGTGTGTGTGTGTGTGTGTGTGTTGTGTGTGCATGTGTGTGCATGCTATTCTGTAAACTGTTCTGTAAGGGATCTGGAGGATTTTGATGTGGTTCTGCCTTTCATCTCTATAACAATTTATTGCATGACTCGCTAGTTCTGTTTAAGGCAAGTAAGAGATTGAATGTGTGTGTGTATATAGTGTGTGTGTGTGTGTGTGCGTGTGCTCAGTATGTTCCAGAAAAACATACATTTTGTGTGAATCTTACTGCATGTTAAGAAAATAAACATTAAGAAACACAACAGGTGTACAGCAGTATATCTGCCCAACCAGTCCACACGATCTGTGTTCAAATTGTTGCAATTTTAGAGATGACAACAGACAGAGTTGAGTATGACAGAAGTTGGAATAACACCACAGTATCCCTGGTTCTCTCCAGGCTTGTCCCTGTATTAGGCCTTACAGCCAATGGTGTGTAGTAAGTCAGAGGTCATCTTTTAACATGATTGAATGATTGCACTGGTCCTTCTGCTGCTGATTGAAGGATAAGTGCAAATGACTGCAGCCTATATCATATTACTAAGACTAAGTTCCCCCGGCAACACAGCTGCTGCAGTATTTTGTGTCTGACGCTCAGTCAGTTTACTGAAGTAGCTGCCACAAATGCACTCATATTCAACAAGTCAAAGCAGGTCTGTTTTAGCACTGCTGTAGGACAGAGATTAGGAAAAGCACTGTTCCTGAATTTCTAGGCATGACCTGTAACATGCACCATCATCTAGGGTCAATGTGTGTGTCAGAAACTGAGAACATGAGGAGATTAGGACATATTAACTAGTGCTTTGGCAGTTAGAAGTGCAGATTAGTAGATGGTGGTTGCGTGACACTGGCCTGTTGCGATGATGGTTTACGTGTGATCATCAGGACTGCCTCCCTGTCTGCCTGATTGCTGCCCATTACATCATACCAAACATGCATCAGAGGCCTATGACATCCCACTCACACACATACACACACATACTAACAGAGAATGGCCAAGAGCACATGCATAGTATATTGATCATTACATTGAAGGGGTACTCATTTTATTACAACATATAAGCAACATCTTCATTCTCATTCATCATAACCTTTAAAATGTTTGAATTTATTATTTTTTTCTTGTATTTATTTACATCTAAGAATGTGTATGTTTGAGTATGTGGCAGAGAGAGAGAGAGAGATAATGAGACAGAGAGAGAGAGGAAAATACCACGACAGCTGTCAATATACGCTGGCAGGGCCTGATGACATGTGCAATGTCTAATTATCTCTCCAGCCACTGGATTAACTAGATAACACTAATGGCTGCCATAAGGCCGTTACACACACGTACGAGCACAGCTCAAAAATGCAGATCAGTCCGATAAGTGCAACCAGATAGATCACCTTTTACGAAGAGAGTAGATGTGTTGTGTTTTTTAGTACTTAGAAATTAGGGGCATGTTACTATATGATATGGTTTTGAGGAAAAAGGGATAAAAGGCATTGAGGGCTCTAGTAAGTTATGTAGCATGCCTTCATTGCTGCAGTGGTTTGCATTTGTGTTTGTATGTGAGCATGACTCCTGCAAGGTCTCACTGGCACCTGACAGCTAATGTTCAGTGCAGCCACACGCATGCAACACCTCTATGTTGTTATTTATTCAGTCCAATGCATCGACCTGTCCCACTTGGTTGCTCGTACGCGTGCTGTAAAATTAGATTTGGGTCTGCGATAATGACTTGCGGTCATCGTGTTCACGGCATACTGATGCAAGAAGCCAAACCGAGGGTGTGTGTGTTTGTGTGTGTAGTGAGAACGATGAAGAGGAACGAGGTTGTAAAACACACTCTGCTGGAGTTTGTTGGAGGTAAAGGGCATGTCATACAGCCCAATTGAGTAACTCACATCAGGGCTCATTCGACAAACACCTGCAGAGGGTAATGGAAGAGCAGTGTACACCTTAGTGAACAGAAACACATGCTGGAAGGAGCTGATGAAGGTGACATCACTGCCAACGGGCAAGCGAGAGAGAGCACTGTATGACAGTTGAAGAATTATCATTTCATTAACAGTATGCATTATTTATATCAGACTCATCTATTGCCCTGGCACATATATTTACAATGCCCTTAAGAGATCACTAGGCTACTGACGATGGAGAGAAAATCATTTAACATTATCATGCTGAGTATTTTTATTCTTTCAGTAAAACTTCATCTTCCTTGTTTGATAGGTATGCATCATTTCATCTGTTTTATTAAAAAGAAGTGAGAATAAGAGGTGTGAGTTTTTTTAGCTATCACATGTGTGGGCACACACCTTCCCACATTACACCACATTTGTATTGTCTCTCAGATGTACAAAGATGGAGAGGGGTAAGGTTAAGCAAACAGATTCGAAGTGAACCATAAAACTCTGTAAGCATATGGGCAGATGACCAATGTACACAGCCATTACAAGGCATGATCCTAATGATTAAATACATAACTTGGATGATCTAGCTGTTTTTTTAATAGTAGCTGCTGTTGCAAAGTCAGGGAGGAGATTGCACAGCACACAGATCACTGAGTCGGCATTAAATTGGCTAAGGCAACTGAGGAATACCCTGGACACTTTCCAGACATTTAACCACCATTGAGAAGGAAGTAAACAAACAATCCGTCTCAAGCCTAGCACACAAAAATACAACCAAGAAAAGAAAACAGGGGAAGAAGACAGAAGACACTCACTTGCTGGCACAGAGTTTAACATGATTCTCGATTAAAGGTAATTGCAAGCAAATAAACAATCTTTTCTCCAACATCTGGCAATATCAATACATAGTATATCCTCGGTATGCAGAGGACAACAGAACTCTTCTGGCATTTAATCTGAGTTTTATCAAGCTCCCTTGAAGAGCCAAGCTGTCTCAGGGTCTGGCAAGCGATATGATGGGAGAAATTGGGTGTCTGTATGAATCCTAGCCAACAACAGCCCTAGCCGGCAGGCTGGCGCATTACTTGATGCCCCCTGAGATGAGACAGGCAAGGGCTTTACATAACCTCACCAGCACCTAAGATGACCCTCCAACTGTCTGTATGTGCCAAACTGGTCTCTGCATCACATGGTGCTTACGCAGTTCTTTCCTTGATAAACTGAAAGAAAACAATCACTATTTCACACAGTTTATATTATTGTGTACTATATACATTACATTTCATTACAAATGAGAGAGTAGCATGGAGTAGTTGTGACCAGATTGATTGATGTGGTTCTGGTTGGCAAACATTATTTTTGTGGGTTTTAAAGTCAAGTCTGCCATACTTGACAGAACACATCATCCAAGCTGATGATGTCATTGCAGGAGACATGACTCAGCAGACGGGAGTGGACAGGTAAATACAGTAGAAAAGGAATAGGGACTCCCCATGTGACCTTTCAGTTGAGTTTATTGTCACCATAACAAACCCATATTCAGATAACAGGAAGACAGCCAGCCACTGACACTGTTGATCCCAACCAATACTATACATTCGAGACCAGTAGCATACTAAAATTTGAGAGTAAAAAAACAGGAAAAAGGATGACACGTTGACAATGATATATTAGCTTTTTACATAAACTCATTACATTTTTGTGAGAGATGCTTTATATCGTAAATAAAGAATATGAGCACAATATTAACTTGGTGGGATTTAATTTTGCGTACTCATACTCACTGTAGTGAGGTAATATTGGCCAATATCAGCCGGGCTCTACTGAGGAGTTGTGACAAAATGTCTAAAATTGAGTAAAAACTGTCAGAGGATGTCAAAAACATGCTGAAAATAAAACAAAGGATTTGAGGCCAGTTAAATAAAGGATGCAAATGAGTTACAAACTAAAATATTCAGTTCTGCCCAGGCAATGTGTCTGCCTTCCATCGTTGATATCAAGGAGTGTCAGATAAAACATATCTGATACAGCTCTAAAAATATCTACGATGACAACTCCATCAACAGAGAGATGATTTACAGTAGGCACTGAGTAGCTGCTTTTTGTCTCAAAAGTAAGCACACAGTTCACTCAAGTTTTGTATAAACCTCATGAGTTAACTACAAAGGAAAATAAAGGGAGAGTGGGAACAGTCACTATACTGGCAAATGTCTGCGTTATGACTTGGGCAGAGGAACAAGCTGATGAATAACTAGCAGAGGCATGCTGCAGTGTTGGCAGAGGACCAAATACTGTACATACTGTGCAGCCTATTGACGTTGCCCGGATCAAGTGGGCTTCTAGTTAGCCATATGCATAAAAGCTCAAATCTTTGATCATAGTATGTGTTATTGATATCATTGTAGTGCATTTTCTGAAAATTAATTTGAGAAACTGTCAGATGGTAATGCATGAAATAGCCAGATGGTAATGGCTGTTTTGGCAAAATCTCTCCAGGTTGACACATTTCTAATCTCTGATACTTTATATATTTATTATTATTATTATTACATATTATATATTATATATTATTTTTTATTACCAAATTGCCCAACCTTTGTTGTAAGGGGGGGGGGGGGGATGCCAGAAATGACAATGTGAACCTCTGAGGCTTCCATACACACTTTCCATAAAATGCAATAAAGTACAGTAACTACTAAACTGTCCACTATAGTATCAGGCTGCATCGCATCTTCTTAGGTTGAATTTCAGTGATAATCAATAAAAACAATAAATGATTAGCAATATGCAGCAGTCAGTTTCCATCAGGTCCAGGTCACATATCAGGTCATTACAGTTTAAATATAGTTTAAATATTACATCTGTGACTTAACTTCTCCCCAGTAAAGAATACAGCTTTGCATTTGTGTAGTCTCTACTGTATCTTCGCAGTTGTCAGGAGCCACTTTGCTAGTCTGCCTTTTAATGTGCTGCTGACTCAGCAGTTCGCCTCATTGCCCCAATTAAATAGCTTAATGCTTGTTTTCTCTAGGGAAAACTTACACACTGCTTGTGTCACAGTTACTACAACCTGACTGCTCTACTGATTATTCCTGTTTAGCTCAGATTTAGAGGCAACACTGTAGTTAAACGGGAACTTTTTTCCTGAATGAAACAATCATGCAGCGAGTCCATTAGATACATAAACTGGGATTGTAGTGTCAAGCTGGGTGAAGGTACAGTACGTCGTATGTGAGTCAGACAGTGAAAGTGATGGGGCCTATCTGCATCCTGAGTAAAGCTGCTAATGTGGACTTAGAGGATAAATTCACATAATGCATTTGGCTACAGTATGTTGAGTACAAATCAGCATTTGACTGTACAGTACCTACATGTTTTTATTCCTGGGTATGCAGTGAATATGATTGTTTTTCTACAGTCCATTACATGAAACACATTTTGGAATTCAATAGCATTCAATATGAAAAACTGCGTATGTTTGTCTGTGGATGGACTCAGACAAACATTCATGTCTTGATAATGCAGATAGTTTGCCACAAACACTATATTTGCAATCAAGGCATTCAGTTTATGTTGTCATTGGCTCGTACAGTAGTTGTTACATCCAAAAGGTGGTAATTAAATGCGCTGCCAACAAATAATTTTACCATTACTACAGTATCTGTGCCATGTGTCATGCCCTCCACTTCTGCCTCCTCCTCTACATAGCCTGGAGCCTCTCTCTCTTCCCCCTCCTTATGTGTGCGTTTGTCTAATTACAGGAGCGAAGGTGTGTGGGAGTCAGCCAACCAGCTGCCAATCATCATGATTAGCCTTCCATAAATACCTGGATCAGCCTCCACTTCTTCGCCAGATCATAGACTCTGTTAATGCAGTTAGTCACACTTTTAGCCTTTTGAGCCTTGTTACTGTTCTGCCAATAGTCCAGCATTTATCTCATACCTGTTTCCCTGGGCCCACAGTTAACCTCCGCCTGATTCCAGCCTCGGTCTCCAGACCTCCTGCCTCTTCTGTCTCCCTAATCCCACTGCACAACTCCCTGTTGTCTGGATACCACTCTGCCTGGCACCCCTCACAATTTCCCCTGCCCTAATTGGCCCAGCTTCTGCCTGGCTCCCCTCAGCATTCTCTCTGCCCCGCTTGGCCCAGCTTTAGGTCCAAGTCTCAGCCACAAAGTTCTAGGTACCTGCCCAAGCCCTCGCCCCAGTTTCCTGGCTATGAGGTCAGCAATAAACTATTTTTCTAATTTACTCACTGCCTCCTTTTTTTTCAAATATCTTAGAATGACAATGTGGTTTGAGCCAAATGTGCAAATTTAGAATATTAGCAATACTCCATGAACTGCATATACAATATGTGTAGATTGAATATTCATTCATAATAGTGGTTTTCTGTATTTCTAGGACACAATTCTGTGTGGCTGCTGCCATGTAAGAGAGGACTTGTGATGTGGAGGCGAATAAGAGAGGAGTGCTAATTAAATAGACAATGATAGAATGTAATAGGCCTGGCAACTTTACTCTGCTGGTCTCTAGAGTAGTTTCTTGTTAATATTGTCATAAACACCTCCTCCTTCTGGTTGTTCATATGCCTTTAGTTTAAGCCCCACGAGGAGAAAGATGAGAGCATTTCATCAGCATCTCTGTCCAAATCTGAGAAAATACATTTGTGAGAATGTGCGCTTGTGTTTTTGTGCATGACATTAAAAGAGCATGTTTACTTTGGGCAGGTAGATGCCATCTGCTTCCAAATGTCTGAAATTTAAGTTACAATGTAATATTACACTTCTCCTTGGTACATGTAGGATTATTTAACATAAATGTTATCTCTCGACTATAAGTTTAATTCTTAAACGTCTTAGTTGTCAAAGGTATGTAAACCTCTGTCCATCTGGAAAACAGTAGGCGCATACTAAAACTTTCATATGATGAAAAATGCTCAACAGAGAAGTCCTGAAAGGTAAGTTAAATGCAGCTGAATTTATAGAGCTGATGTGACATTGACCATCATGCTGGCCTGCTCTGTTCAGGCACAGAATCACATTATCATATTCATACATATTCTATTCATGTATCGACTTAGGACAAACACAGTTGTTGCTTTCATGCAGAAAGGGAAAAAAACAGGCCCCTATTGTAGCTTGTGTGCATCCTGAGGCTGCGTGTTTGTCTCTTGTAAACATTGCAGTAGTGTGCAGGACTCGGTGAGACACTGCAACGGGATACTGTTATAAGGAAGGATGCTGGCCCCCTGAAATGTAATTGTGCCATGTCGACTTTGTGGTGAATCAACACCATGCATTTTACATCGGGTGTGGGGATTGGATGGGGCTACTATTCATCCCTCTTGCACTTCTGCTTACATTTTCATGGCTGAGCGGGCAGCAGATGAGTTATTTTGTCAATAAGGCTGAAACACATTAGACAGTAGCCTGAATGTTGAGCAACACAGGCACTAGACCTCATTCATTACTTATTTCATCACATTGTTTTAGATAGAGTATCTTGGAGCTCACAGTTGCTTAACACTGTAATAGCCTATTTGTTGATGGCTATTAGAGAGAGTTGATGTAGCTTTTTAAATTAAGTTTGAAATTGGATCGGTTGGTCTTTGTTTAATTGAACCACTCCTCCTCAAAATGTAACTGCACCTCCCTGCACTGTCAAAACTCCAATATCAAATCTTCCACAGCTCATAACTGCATTATCACACAAAAAACATACATAAAATAAATGAACAGCTGCACAATCTTCATCATAATGGATTACAAATCTCAAGAAAGTTTAAAATACCTTCTTGCTGATGTTCATACAGTAGTGAATTTCATACTGTACTGCTCACCACTTTCAGACACATCATATTTGTATTAAGAATTCAAGAGTTGGGAAGAGAGAATATGAGAGTGTGTGAAATTGAGAGAGTGTGTGTCTGTAAGAGAAAGAGAGCTTGCTAGAGAGATGAGCTTGTATATGTGAGAGAAAAAGCTGAATGTGATGAGCAACTTCTGCTCAGATCATTTGTAATTTCAACAATTCAAGATTAGATTCAAATTATTCTGTACACAGCGCAGTCCAATTTCTATGTTTTTTTTAACCCCTAGAATGTAAACCTGACAACTACTGTAGGTTGGTGCATGAGAAGCAGCGTATTGTATGAAAACATTCCCAACTAGCACTGAAAGCTACAGTAAAGTATTCCTATTGAAATGTACAATATTGCCTAATTCAACAACAAAAAAAATGCCCTCTTTCTTTTTCCATAACGGTTACAGAGCAATATGAGTTTAAACACATGCACACTGCTCACTTCTGCGTGTCTGTCTGTGTATATATTACATGGCCAGGAACTATAAACACAAAGTCTTGTGGTCGCCTGCATTATGGATGGAGTATTTACATAGTCCTGCTTCCTCGAGCACCATCTTTTGTTTCTGTTGTGGAGAAACAGAATAGATCCAAAGAGAGAAACTGAAGCATAGGAAACAGGAGATAGTGGTTTGAGAATGAAGAGGAAAAATGAATTGACAAGTGGTGACAAGGATTGAGCCAAAGACAGTCACACATAGAACAAACTGACAGCAGGCCTGAGACTGGAGGAAGAGAGTCCAGTGCACTCTGTATGTCTGTGTTCTCGTGCTCCCTGCAGCTCTACTGAGATGAACTGATATGATTTGAACTTATCCTCTGGGGTGCTATACTCCAGGCTTATGTGCTACTGATGTGTTGCTCTGTTAAGCACATCTCCAGTGACATGTGAAAGCAATATCTTGGAGTCTCTATCAGCCACCTCAATGTGATGCTAGGCTATGCATCAGAAGAATCCGACTCAGAGGAAATAATATTACAGATCACCCATATTTGCATCATTAGAACTCACCTCACTGTACCATTCAGAGGACTATCAGCAACAGATACAACAAAAACAGCACACACACTCCTGCATCTCATGTGAACAAACTATTTATATTATTCACTTTTTTGTATAATCTAATCACGTACAGAAAATAGACAAGCAGTGTTCCTGTCTAAGCAGTATCTGTTGCAATCCAGTGTGATTTACAAACTCTATTCAGGGCTTGTTTCATTCTAGAATGCGTGGAAATCATTCTAAGTGCATCACAAAGCAGATGGAATGCTTTTGTCATGGTAACAATGTGACAAGGCTTAGATCTTTCAACACATACAGCCCTCTTGATTTTACTTTTCAAATCAAATAATACTCAAAAAGGTAAGAGAAAATATATCCACATCTTCTGTGTCTTGCTAAGTAATGTAGGTATTTATGTGTTATTCATTCCTTTTGGCAACAGATGTAAGCAGAGAGCTCTGTATTGTACGTTGTGTGTTATTGTTGTGTGTGTGTGTGTGTGTGTGTGTGTGTGTGTGCGTGTGTGTGTGTGTGTGTGTGTGTTTGTTTGTGCGTGCATGTGTGTGTGTGTGTCTAGCCTACTCCACATGTGGTTTCACACATTTTCTATCCGCATCGTGCATCAACATTAATGACGTCCTCATGAAGAGCTTACATAACAGCTGTAGTCTCCTCTCCTTCCTTTGTAAATTTTAGTCACGTCCAACTGGAGCTGCAGCCAAACTGAATAATACATCTATACTGCTCTAGCCAGACCTCTGCTACTATACCACTTCTTTTCTCTCTGACACAAGGATAAGTGTGTTTCAATCAATCAGTCAATCAATCAATCAATCAATCAATCAATCAAGCATATTTGTCAAATGCAATCATTCAGGCACAATCACACTAAAATGCAATCCCAACAGTTACTTCAAATTGTGCAATGCAAATAGACTAAATATGTAATGATTCGCAATAAATAAAAAATAATAAGAAATAATATATGCGTATGACTGTGGGGGTGGGTGAGGGGGAAAGGGGGCACAGCAGACCTTATTTAGGATCCTAGGGGCCCAAGAGTAGAAACTCATCCTTAGCCTTTTGGTACTGGCATTGTGTATCCAGCACCTTCTTCCCGGGCGCAGCAGGGAGAAAAGGCTGTCATCTGGGTGATGATTCTTTTAGGCCTTGTGTCTGGTATAAATATCCTTTAAAAAGGGTAGAGAGCTGCCTATTGTATGTCCAGCTGAAACACACCACTCTTTGCAGGGCCTTTTGGTGCTGTTTGCAAACATCCCTTCAGGATGCTCTTGATGGTGCAATTCATCAGTATTTGAGAGGATACCCTCATGAAATGGAATTTCCTCATGCCTCTGAGGTTAAACAGTCTCTGCCTTGCCTTTCTCAAGTCAATATGCCACACCCAGCTAAGGCCCTTGGTGATATGGACACCAAGGTACTTGCAGCTGCCTACACTCTACATCTAGGACCTGTTCATATTAAGGGGGGCACAATTTATTCCCTTCTTCTTTGTCCACTATCATCTCCTGAGTCTTGCTGATGTTCAGAAGTAGGCTATTGTCCTGGGTCAGGTCCTCTACTTAATTTAGGTAGGCCTTTTCATTGTTATTGCTGATAAGGCCCAACAAAGCTGTGTCACCGCCAAACTTGACAATGGTGCTGGAGTTAAAAGTGGCTACACTGTTGCGCATGTACAGGGGAGTACAGCATGAGGCTCAAAACACAAAAGGATGGGGATAGAAGAGGTGTGTCCGCCAACCCTCACCACTTAGGGTCTGTCCTTCAGGAACCCAAAGATCATCTAAACAATTAAGTGTTTAATCTGAGGTCCTTGAGTTTTGTAATGAACCTAGAGTGAACTATGGTGTTGTACACTGAACTGCACAGCAATCTCATATAGTCCCCTTTCTTATCCAGGTGAAATAGGGTGGTGTGGAAGATATGCGCTATGGTATCTTACATTAATTGGTTGGGACAGTAGGCAAACTGTATTGTAGTGGGTCCAGTTTGCTAGATGTGAAAGGTGTACCCACCCATCCATTAACTTTTGCTTCAGCTGTTGCTTGCTTGCTGCTGCTGGTTTTAAAGAGAGCTTAATGTTTTTTTTTACCTCACTTGTTACAGACATATCCGTACTTCACAAGGGGGTATGTGGGTCAGTTTTTAGACCTTGCTACATGCTTCTGAGGTTGCCTTTGTGGAATTATAGTTCCACTTTCTTTCCTTTGTCCCTTTTTGCCTCCCTCGTTGCCCTCCTTAAACTGTAGGCTGCATACAGTATTTGTAATTATCCATGTTTTCAGACCTCAGCCCTAAGATGTAGGCTGCAGCAATAACTATGAATCAGGTGAGCATGAAAAGGATAGCACTGTAATATTCCCATTCCTTTTTTTCCTTTTTTGTCCTTTGTTCCTTTTCATTTTATTTATTTTCTTGGTTTTATTTTAAGCAAAACATTATTTCATTTTTATGTATGCAAATGGACGAGAATGATGATTAAAGTGAATAGAATCCAATTGAATCGATTAGATTGAATCGAATCCATTCCTTTTTTCTTTTTTGTCCTTTTTTCCTGTTCGACGGAATTGCGCTGTCTGGAATTCAAGGATTTAGCCAAGTTTTGATGAATCAAAGGACATTACAGTTCCTGATATCCCATGAAAACTGATGCAGACATGGAGATCATCCAGTTTATTATCCATGCCCGGCATTGGTTAGTAGGATGCTTGGCAGAGAAGATCCGTGAAGCTGTGAGCACAGCCAGTGTTTAATCCCTCACATTTTCCCCAGTGCCCTCTTCGATGTTGAGATGGATGCAGAGATGGTCTTGCTTGTCTATGTGGTCAGGATCAAAGCTCTCTCCACATTTTCCTTGATATTTACATTATTCACTCTGATCTAAAAACCTCATCCAGCCAAGTAACACAGTCGGTAGGAGGAGAGTTCCATAAAGTGCTGAGTTGACTATTTCCCTGTCCTAATGAGTGGCTCCTAGTCATGTTATTGTCCAGTGTTGTCCAGTATTTTTTTTTTTACAAAAAGTTCACAAAAGTGCACAAGTTTAGCAGAGCTGAGAGGCAACAGGAAAGGCCCACACCTTCTGGAAGGTGTGCTTGAGTCCTTCAGTGATTAAACAGACCACCATCAACAGTTTAACTGATATCTAAGCACATAAATATCATGGACCTCTTTCAGCAAAAAGACAAAACAGAGTGGTGCATTGCAGAAAACACATCAGTTGTGAGATAATTCATATCTTACCTATCAGGAAGTCTGCGAAGGAAAGCAATGTCTACAATCTTATCACTCTATTGAGGAACAGATGATAAATGGACGCAATCATAGAACCTGAGTGCCAGGCAGTGCAGGGTATGGTAGCATGCTTAAAGCACAAAGGGATTTTTTATTTTTTACTTAACTGCATGTCCTAGCTGTAAAAAGACTGATAACATATACAATAGCGCACATATCCCCATGCTGCTACAAGAACTAAGGGAGGAGAAAGACAGAGATGAATGGGAAAATATCAATAAGGTTGTGGAAGAGAAAAAGTAAAGTAAGGGAGGAAGGAGGGCAGGAAGGAAAGATGGAAGGGGGGAAGGAAGGACGGAAAGACAGAAAGACGGACTGACAGGGTAGGATGCAGCCACTAGGACCATTGAGCCACATGGCAGAAACATAGGGAACACAGGGGACAAGAGGGGGGGGCAATCTGTAGCTGAGTATATCCCGATGTAGTCATGAATATGAAACATTTCAATCTCACATAGTCTTCAGGACAGGAGGATAAAACTTTTTTTTTTGTTCCATGAGGCCAAGTTGAAGCGGAAGCTAAAATTGCTTAGTCATTGAACTCATTAGGGCGGCAGCATGCCTCCATCTATGACCCCTTTCTTTTTGCACTTTGTTTGGGTCTATGGATGAGCCTCAGGGTGGCAATGACCGAGTTAATGGTTTGGGTTAGGGAGGGGTGGGAAGGAGCTACAGATGCTATGCTCCTCAGTTCAACAAAAGGGGTGTGCAGGCAGACACATACACGCTTTCCACTTTGTCTTTTTCTCTCACACTCACACACACACACATTCACACTCAAAATCACACTCACACTCACACAAACATACTACGATGGACAGGAGCAGAGAGGCCCAAGGAAAGATACCCTCCTACAGGTTCTCTGCAAGTAAACATGGCTTAAGCACTCAGACAGTCTTAAATTATGCTCGAACACACTCACATATGTGCACACACGTGCACATTCGTGCACACACACAAACACACACACACACACACATTCTAGGGAGGGGTAGAAGTGCAGCAGATGCTCTCTAAAAATGGGACAGAAATGAAAGAGAACTTAGAGGGGTGGAGAACTACTGTATCAGTTCACACAGAATACGAGAGAGAGGGGAAAACAAGACGGGAGTAGGCAGGGGGAAGTGAGGAGCATCGGCAAATCAAAACAAGGAGGGGGTGCGAACAAACCTTCAGGCTCTGCGCTCTCTTTGAGGACGACTTGCTTCAGCGGGCAGCAGAAGATTTCGTGACACTTAGCACGAAAGGGGGACCCTTTACTCCTTATATCCGCAGAGTGGATGGAGTCCTGCCGTAACATAATGTACTCCTGGGTACCTGGGGCAGCATCATCCTGGACTGCGGTGGTGCCATAACAGAATGAACTGGGGTTAGAAGGCTCACCACACACAAAAAGAAAAGAAAACAACAAAAACACAAGGCAGAATCACAGGCAAATAAAAAGACATCAAACATTAGCAACAGTTATAGCTTTATATAACAGTACTATAGAATGACAGGGAGAGAGGAGAAAGACAGAGGAGAGAGGGACAGAAGGGAATTAGAGAGAAAGAGACAGGCTGAGATCAAAAACACCAAGGTCACACAACAACTAAAATTAAACACTAAATAAATAACAGTCGGGACTTAAAAATACTTCCTTGGTCGCTGAAAAGGAAGAGAGAACATAACACAAAGAAAAGGTAAAAGGAAACATGAACAGCTAAATGTTCAATATCAGTGTTATGGCAGGTTTTCAGCAGGCACTGAACCAGGAGTTGCTGCATTTAAATGAGGTGGTTTTAGGGCAGGTAGAGGTGTAACAGGTTTTGAGATTGCAAGGCAAGCGTGTAGTCTGCTACTGTACATACCAAGTCAGCATCACTGAAACTAGGGTCAGGTGGTTGGTTATTATGATTCCCCCATCATTGCACATCCACCCCATTTATGAGCAGGCAAGCAGATGCAAAGGCATGCACAAGCCCCCATGTCACACTGTAAGCAGAGGTTTTTTCATGCTTATTTTAAATTGCATTAAGAGGAACTTCTACAGTATAGCAGTTAATGTACGTCTCTACAAGAATTCAGTAGGATCCTGTCAAAAGCCCTATGTTTCTGTCTGTGTGTATTGAACCTTTTGCATCTGTCCTCTTCTGGGCACAGTCTAGAAGAGGTCTTGTCTTCGATCATTGACCCATTTTCTCTGTGCTGATGGATTAGCTATAAGGGAATCAGTCCAAATAAATAGTATCTTCTTTTCCTAATGGATTTGAGTACCATGCCCCTCTCTGACACATTTACTACCTAATGAAAATTACTACAGAGGAGGCTATTAATCAGTTTTCACTATCAAACTACTATAATGTTTCATGTCCACCTCACCTCCACCGCCTTAATTTATGACATATATGACCAATATAGTCATTTTCAATTTTCATTTTACCTAAACTCGCCAAAATAAATGGCATTATCAATTACGTTTAAAATGTACACATGTGAGTCATGACCCATTTTCCCATCACACATGCAGTTGTTCTTGATAAATTATTTGACCTAATACTCCACTCTTTTCATGCTGTGAGAATGTCACAGTCTTGTATCGCATGTAACCCAGCACCAGCTACATTTTGAAAACATGAATGATTACATGCAGTGATGCCTCTATGGAATATACAGTGAAGGTTTATAGAGTGAAGGTTTACCGTATGAAAACATTTTTTGAATGAACCCTAAAACTATTTGACTACACTACTCTATTGACTACTGAGTAATAATCACATGAGTGGGTGCAAAGTTACTAGCAGCGCACTAAAATATATTTCTGTTCTGTATTCATAAACCTGACACACTCACTCTTGTTGGAGCCAACTCAGAAAAAGGAACCAAAGCCAAACATTTACTGCTAATAATTGGTTCTTGGTTCACTTTCATTCATAGAACCATTTTACACACATACACAACTAGTGTGTACAGTCAAGATGGTGGTGAAGATAACACAAATGGGGGATGCATTCATCTCATATTGTGCTTAACTTTAATGGAACATAACATAATAATCTGCAGATGGTCTGGTTAAAGATGAGACCAAGCCTTTCTATGGATGTCAATTTTTGAGCAAAAAGAAAGGCCAAAATGTGGCCTGAAACTCACAAAAACTTAGGTCTAAGCTTTATGATAGGCTCATAAGAAATCTCATCAATATTTATTTAAATTCATAACCGAAATTTGGCACTGATTCATTGAACATGTCTACAAGGCAAGGTTGATTGCCCCTATTAGAGCAGTTGCTGATCACTTGTGGCCTCTACCAGCCAGTTAAGTCAGCGGTGAATGGTGTTATGAAATAGGTTTTTCCAAAATTGAAAATCACCACGACCACGAGAGGTCCTTGAGCATACAGTCATAAATGTGTACAAAAAGTGTTAGGCTGATGGGCCCAGAAGTATGTGAGATTAGCTGCGGACAGACACACATGGACACACACAACCAAATGCATGATGATAGCCCTCCAGGCTAACACCTGGCGGAGATAATACGTTTATTTCACTTCAGCAAACTGTTCTTGCCAAATTGGTCTTAATGGGAGTACAGTAGCTAAATGGAGAGTGTGTATAAGGCAAATACATACATAAATAATATGGGAATTTAATTGGTTAAAGAGGGGGAATGACCCCCAGTTGTACAGTACAATCCCAGAACAATTATCTATAGCATGCTAAGCATTTTTTTTCAAGCATACAATATGTATACTAGGGCTGGGTATCAGTAGTCGATACCTTTAGAGGTATGGACTGAAATAAATTGATACCAAGAAGTATTGAAATGTCTCCCATCAAACAATACCTGCAATTGATTTTTTGCACCGAAACCTAAAAATTATAACTATTTGTATGGACTTGCTTGTAGCCAATCAACGCAAGTGTTCTTCGATTTAATATGAAATGTGATTGCCCCACTGCCACAGCATCTACAATCTGTCTGTGGTTAAGGTGAGGTACAGTGAATTTCAGTTAGCGCGCTTAGCAGTTCAGCAGCCAAGATGCCACCTAAACGCTCTAAAGTGTCGCTACACTACTGTCAAGCCAGATAAAGGCAAGTGAAGTACTCAATTGGAATCAATATCACTTTAAGGGTACATGGATTGGTACTAGTATTGTAATTTTTTTATGTTGTTGTTGTTGTTATGTTTATGATGTTTACCCAGCATTTCCCCTGCCTTAACAAAACACGGGCATTCTTTTAAAACTGAATTAAAAAAATGTTTTCCAGAACCACACAACTAAATTTTTTTTTTTTTTTTTTTCTTCTTCAGTGTTTTAATATGGAGGTTATGTACTGAACTGTGAAACACCATGTTCAGCTGATAAAACTGATAAGCCTTGAAAGGGAGAACCACAGTGATTTTCTGCACTTTATGTCCTCCAAAACAGTGACAGATCTTAACCTGAATCCTCACATGCCCACAAAAAGTCACTGTCCAGCTATTGCTTGGCACCAGCCTCCCTTGTATGTTTACCCAATGAAACAGACAAACACACACACACACACACACACACACACACACACACACACACTAAAAGGCAGCAGATAATCAGTGTTCTACACCCAGTGCAATTAATCACCACATGCCTTTTCTCCTACAGGACTTATCAGTATCTCTGCCTCCGTCAGGCTCCTGAATAACCTCCTACACTAACACCTTCGCACCGGCAAAAGGTCCTGGAAACCTCACAGATATTATCCATTGCAGCCCTTAGCAAAGAGAGTCACACTACTGCAACTTTAATGGTGCTTTGGATTGACAGAGAGAAAGTCTAAGTTTCCTTCCAGGAATATGACCCCATTCTCTGCTCCTGAGGCACAGAGGTGCTGCTACTATACTTGATCCAGTAGACATTCAGCTACACTATAATATTCTGCCCTTTTCTAATACCTTTAGTTTTTGCACACAGGGCAATAAATTAAAAAAGAATCATTTTGTAGAAAAATGGTTCCTTGTAACAAAAGTGTCCCTTTTAAACCTGAGGTATCCTGACAATTTCCCTCTTGCCCAATCAATACTTTCTCTCCCCAAACAAAGACTGAAGGGTTTGTTTCATCACTAGAAAGGAGTTGAGGTGCACTGAGATACATCTGCAGGTTAGTTGACAAAGGGTCAAACCAGAGATGGTTCAGAGAGGAGACAGCAGACTGAAGAATCATTTCCTGTGTTTATGTGTTCGAGTGTATTCACTCCAATGGGAGAAGTGAACATGAGCAGAGATTATGACCAATTCTTCGCCCCACTGTCACTCAAGTAAATATTGGACCCATTTTTCACAAGCCACATATTTTCCAAACATTCAGAGACAAAAATGGCATTTTCTGACAGACAAATCAGGAGAAAATTTACTTTGTTCTGTCCCTGTCTCAGCAATACACTCTTACAAGATCTGGCAACACAGATATTCCTTCTCTCTGTTGGTTCTGAACACTCTCTGGCTTCACTGCAGTGTTGCTAACGCCGTTTTCCAACTGGATAAACATAAAAATATCATACAATAACCGATGACATCATGTGACGGGCAACCCAATCTGCTTTCATCCATCCACATGACATTCACAGAACTTCCAAAAAGCCTGGGAGGGAGGGGGCACAAAGGGCACACTTTGGTAAAACTTCAAACTGCTTACTGGCACAACATCAACATATTCTGCAGTTGTTTTTTCTCTGTCATCCTCACTATCCCTGCCAGCTTATATTTAAATATTCCTAACTGAGCTCTCAGCTGAAGTAGAATATTTTTGGTTGTGAAATAGACAGAAAATAGACTCTCGAGTACTTTATTAATGAGCCTGCTAACTGCCGGTTCATCAGAGGTAATAAAAATGAGTGACGGTGGGGCTAAGAGGACGAACAGGGGAGGGGGTGGCCACCCTCTTTTACAGCCTGTCTCCTTCATCCTTGCCCTAGCCTTGATGAAGAGCACATATTGGGATTGAAGGATGCGTGATGGATGACACAGCAGGGCCTGGGACCTCACTCTTTATCAGACCAGCCACCTAGAGTGAGCTGTCACCCAGGTTCATGATGGTCCGTGATCTACAGGCACCAGTGTTGCCACATTGAACCTTCAAGAGACTGCAATAGATGTCCTTGCCCCTCTGACAGGAATAAATCTCATAGTAAGGAGAAGTGGGTACAAATAGGTGGGGGGGGGGGGGGGGGGGGGTATTTTGCTTCAGTTAGTTGCTCATCTATTTAAGGCCCTTTATGAATGACCAAGCGTCTTACAGTTTTATGGCAACTGTATGCTAGCTGTGCTATTTATGAGGTCAGTATTTACCGTATGGAGTAAAAAACATTAACCATGCTGTGCTCATGTTCAGGTCCAGGTGCTTGTGTCAACAGAACATGGGACCAGGCTTTATTTGACAAAGCATCATCAGTAACACCCAGGTTTACAAATGTCACCATGATCAAATAGGGTTCAAGGACATGTCTTATCAACCGAAGCACTGGCAGGTCAAGAGAAATGAGCTACACTTCCATATATGAGGTGCAATCTGCACTGTTTACTCAAGCCAAGCTTTATATCCATCAGGAAGGTGGAATACATTCATCATGACTTGACAAATAGTGTACTCACTAAATTAGAATCAGAATTAAGCACAGGAACAGGTCTGTAGCCTGAGGTTTGTGTTTCTAAAATAGCCTGGCCTCAATGTGGTTTTTACAAGGGGCAGAATCTAGCACATTGTCTTCTGGGATCCCTTTGGTTCATTGTGGCTCCATCGCAAGAAAAGAATAGTTTTATTTTGGTTGTAAGTCACCTTGCAGGCAGCTGAGAAAGTGAGCCGAGTTGAAGTTTAGGTTTTCTTTTAAATGCAGAATGGGCTTGCATTTTTGTTCATGCTCTTTTAGCCCTCTGAGCTCATTGTGTGTTTGTTCCTCTGCCTTTTGTTGTAAACACAGGTTTTAAAGCCTGACATGATAGCTCAGGACAAATATCATAGTATTTTGTAATCAACACATGAATCGCTAGATAGTGTGATGACGATTAAAAGATATATAAAACCAAAAAGTCAATACTGTAGAGCTCAATTTTAGGTCTCATTGTATTCATGACTACACATTAATAAAGGCTTTACTAAATTACTACCTTTTATAATGACTCAGTGACACTCTATGACATAGAGCCATAATAGTGTGGCAAAATTTGGATATAACATGCATGTTTCTATAGGTAATTTATGACAACTTGGGTCTAATTCCATTAGTATAAATAGGGTTTGATATATAAAATAGTACAGGAAACAATTTCCATTAATGCTGGCGATTACTCAAATGCCGCACAATATGACCATGACTCCAGCCTTGCTCTCTGCATGAAAGCAATTCATTTACTGCAGGCCAATACACTCTATGTAAAGGAGCAGTCTGCCTTCTTATTCTAGTTGTGTGGAGGGGTCTCATCTTATCCTCACCCCCAATCCCGATGTATATCATGATGCTGTAAACCACACACACAAGCAACGGGTGCAGGGCACTTAGAAATAATTGCAAAGGCGTAACTAAACATAACATGAGCATAAAGTCCAATTTTATATTTGTTTTTCAGAATCTGGGATATATTCAGACATGTACAGCTGACCTTTGAAGCATGATGAGGTGAATTTATGGGCATGGAACGTATGGAGTCGCATCTACTCTGACAGGCTGTCACTTACAGTATGAGCCCCATCATTGGAGGCTTGCTTGGTTGGTTTGGTGTGTGTAAGTGCATCTATGTGTGTGCTTACAGAAAAGGGGACTGAGCAGGTGGGTTAGAAAAAAGAGTAATGCCTGCCAGAGATGATGTGATGAAACAGTTGGTGAAGGCCCAATGATAGACACACACAGAGCTCATACGAAAAAGTATTGATCCAGCATCAAAGAGTGGCCTTGCACAGAGCCTTTTTAGCCTCAAACTGACAGCTTCCTCAGGGTCCATGCACACACTCATGTGACTCCCACATCACAAGTTAGAAGTGGGAGTCGCCATCTATGCCATATATGATGCATGTCATATGCCATCTGGTTTAGAGCATGTTTATGAGTGATGTTAGAGGTGTGGGTTCTTACAGTAACAGACACCTTAGTTTATTTGATACATATTTTAAACAGTAATACTCTACTACTTTTGAATCTGCATATACATTAATGTCACTTGTTATATTGTATTTGTAATTATGCATATGGCCTAGATGTACCTATTACATGTCTGATAGTTTAATTCATTATTGTGTTGCTGTCTTCTTGTTTTCGTCTTGTTAGTGTATTCAGCTCCTGTATTGATTGATTCCTTGTATGTGTTTTAGGTAGGGGTTTTTGAACTCCATAATGGTTGGTAGAATTAGTTTTTAGGCAGATATACTTAAAACTATAAATGAGCATGTAAAGTGTACAGTATCAGTCAACACTTTCTCATTCAAGTGATGAGAGGATGTGTCTAAACTTTTGACGGTAGCCCATATCTATCTACATTTTCTCCCCAGTGAACTTGTCTTCCCTAATTGTTGCAGGTTTTCTCTATCTACACAATGTTTTCACCTTTTTTATCCCATACCTGACTATTAAAATATGCTCTGTTATGTAAGTAGTGAAATGATAGTGAAACAGCTGCATCCCCCCTCCTCCTTCCCCCTCTGTGACGTTCGGCTTTCCACTCTGCCTTTGAGTGCAGCCGTTCAGAACATCGATAAAAGCATTTGATTTCGGATGTGGTGTCCTGGCCTCTAGTTAAATGTCTGTTTCCTGGATAGGGCCACTGTTCAGACCTAACATGAAGCAAATTTCACCTTGGATTTCTCTCACAAGTTTGACCCCGGGATCATTTGAGTTGATTTGCCCCCAACAGCCGAAACACATTACTGTACAGTAGCTGTAAGCTAGCTAGTAACGAGGGAAGCCACCGTATCTGTGTGATTGTCACAGTGAGTTCAGCCTCTGACTGAACTCAGAACTCTTTCTGTTATTTCCCTCCAGTCTCTCCTCTTTTTCCTCTCTCCTCTCTGTGCGTTCATGAAATACATTCATAAAGTGCTGCAACACATGCAGTTTTTCTCTCAGGTTGAAGCATTATCCACTCACCCAGTGCAAATTCACATCAATTTGTGTCTTTGCAATGACTTTGTATGTAATCTCACTCTGCAAAAAAATCACTTTGCGTTTAGTCTGAATTCACCATTACATTTCTTATTAAACTATAAAAGAGGATCAAAAACTGCAGGGACACACACAGTCAATGGTCAGTTAACATCTTCAAATAGTGAGTCGTCTCTCAAGAACAGAACCAATGGATGTGATATACATTGATTGATATATATATATATATACACATAGCGGTTGATTTTAACCTGTGTGGCCCTAACATTTAGAACATTTTATTTACCCCTAAAACTTAACTTCTGTGTTTTTACTGTCTGTTTTATTCAAATGCATTTGCAATCACACACCTCCTTTGCACATCCTGTCCCATTTAAGAGACTGCAACTGAACTCAAGTTTATAAAAATGATCCTTTTAGCACCTTTTCTACCTGAAAACAATTTTTTGCATCCGATACTTTTATAATGGAGATTTAAATCCCTGGAATGCACCAGCTGGCTTGAAAATATGCCAAGTTTGGGCAAAAATCAATATGAAGAGACTATTTGGGTGCAAACCGACTCACTCTGTCTCTCTGCCATACACACTCATACATTTCAGCTAATTTTCTGCCTTTTTTTTAGTATTACTTCAATATGCTGCTCTTTATCTTAACAGTACAGTGAAAGCAGATACACACACATGAAAAACACACAGATACACAGAAGAAAATGAGCAGAAAGGCAACAAAAAGTACAAATAATTCCAATCATATTACACACGCCACCAAACTCTCGTCTTTCAAGGTGTACAAAAATTGCATAATACTTCTTTGTCCGTGTAGTGAATGACCTGCTGACAAACGACCACAACACAATCAGCAAGTGAGCACATGCACGCACAAACAAACACAGACACACAAATGAGCAATGAATTAAATATCATCGCTTGCACAACCCTCATCGCTAGCATACAATAGATTTGAACATTTCATGGATATCATGTCAACAGGCAGGGATCAAACACACACCCCTGCTAAGGCGGATTAATGCTTAGGATCTCTTTTAAGGCAATTAACAGCTGACAAGAATGTTAAGCATATACTACTGCCTGCTGATCATTAGGCCTTTGAGATGGAGGAGACTGAATTGAGGGTGGGGGGTTCAAGTGTAATAGGATCAACAAAGCCTGAGCAGTAAGATACACCAAGTAGCTTATAATGCATATCGTATGTCAAATACGCTCCAAAGTAACACATGATACATACATGTTCTATTCATACTGAATCTGTGCACACTGTCAGATGTTACACAATGACATACAACAATGAAAGGCTTATCATAGCCTGTTGTTGAAAGTATGTTTTATGAGTTTTCCAGTCAGAGATTTTAATAGGGAACATCTGTCTTCTTTTTTGTGTAAGACGATTAGCACAGTGCTGACTACCTCCTCCACAAAATTATCATGAACAGTGAACTAAACACACCTGGGCTCAGTTCAATGTGGGTTAAGTAGGTTAAGTGTGCAGTTAATAGTTCAAAAAACATGACTCACCCTAATTTACACACTTAATTCATTAAAATACAAACATACTGTATGGTGTGCTTCAGTATACATATAGCACAATATATTATCTAATGCTGTTTATTATGATAACACAAATATTGAAAGTTGATTGAACCTTTAAAAATCTTAAAACAAAAAAGTGGATTTATAAATCATCAATCAGTTACATATTTAACTGCATGGTAAATGATTTACCTTCATACAAGTCTGAAAAGTACAGTTTGGTTTACATCATTTCAAAATACTTAATGTAAATCTTGTTTTCAATTTGTTTGGAGACTTTACTACTAATAATAATAATGGAAACAGCCATATGCATGGTGCCTCTGCACATCTCATATTATTACTTTAAAAACACTACTTTCAAATTACATGCTATATTTTGTTAAAAGTGAAATTGCACAATTTAGCAGCTATGTAACTGTAACTTCACAATTGTATAGGCTAACATTAGATTATCTTCCAGCCAAGGGATGAAAAGTAAAGTATGTGAATTACTGTATGGGTTACAGTGTGTTCACGATCAAGATTAATTATTAATGCCTTGAATCAAACTGGCTCCTGACATGAAAGCACACTTGACCACATGGCATACACATAAGTGTCAGCTAAAGATGAGCAAATGGAGTGCAAAATAATTTACAGTTTCCATAAAAACTGCATTGCAGTCACATAGGAACTTAGCAAAAGTCCTAAATGTGTCCTTCTTTGGCCCTGTAGTAGGAGTGGCCATAAATGCTCAACACACACACACACACACACACACACACACACACACACACACACACACACACACACACACACACACACACACACACACACACACACACACACACACACAAAAGCAAACAGAAAATGTTCTCTGCCAACAGAACGATGTCGTCTAGTGAGTTGTGTAACAGGAGGCAATCTCTGTGTGAGACCTGCAGCTCAGAGTCGTAGAGTCTAAGCTGCTGAGCATTAAACTCTCTGTCGCATATCAGCTATAAACCTGCTGTGGAATCCAATCGAGAAACAAACCTGTCAAAAATGTATAAGCTGTTTATGATATTTGAGATTTAGTACGGTAAAATCAATTATTTAACTCAATGAATGCTATGTTAGATGTGCACTTTGTTGTTTTTGGGGTAAAACAGTGTTATATAATGGGAACAGTATACAGTACATTATTTGATCTAGTTATTTGAAGTGACCGTCCCCAACCCTCTGTGTACCCACAACCGTCAGTGCACTTACTGATGTCTCAGTGCACGGCTGACTAAGTGCACAGACCCATTCTACATCCATCTATCGTTTTAATTTAATGCAAGGTCATCGGGTCTTGGCTCAGTGCTCAGTAACACATTGACTAAGTCAGACACTGAAAATGTTCTCTTTTCAAAATGTTGTCTTCTTTATGTGTTATAAATGTCAATATGGATTCCATCTATGCAATGACTACCAGGCAATATGAATTAAGATGAGGAACAACACAGACATAAAACAACACGCCGATTCAAGAACAGTCAGTGCAATGGTTTAAGGTCTTGAGCAGTTATGTAATCGCTTGTGACTGCCATATGATCATAGCAACACTAAAACTTCACAAGTTGCGACAAGCGTCTTTATTAATTACTTTACCAAAAAACCTCCTTGATCCAAGCCTCTCTGCCAAGAACACAGTCTTTGGCAGAGTAGATATGGAAAACAGTGTCTTCCTCTGCCCTCTGCCAACCGGATCAGATCCCAGATGGGTATCGAAACCACACACACTTGCAGTTTCTTAATGCACATTTACAGCCTTGCCTTTTTGTTAGAGGAGGAAAGGTAGCAGAGGGAGAGGGGGTGGTGGATAAGGAAAGGGGAAGAGTGAAGGCGTGTATACAGTTTCAAAGAAAAGTAATAAGACGGTGACCTTAAAACGCATGCCAGTTTCAGTACTGAGAGTTTTTACTGAATGTCTGCTTTAATCTTAAACGTTGCAGAGTTTTAAAATCTTTGATTAATGACCAATAGGACCAGTATTTTAGAGGGGAACAGTAGGAATAAGTACCCAGGGAGAACACAAAGATTTGAAGTCAAAGTGGTAAAAAGAAAATTGTACAGATACCAGTTAACATTAGGTGATGTGACAGTAGAGCGAGAGACACAGACAGACAGAATATGAAGTTAGCAGTAAAGCTGTGAATATAGCGGTACAGAGTGTGTACAGTTTAGACTGTTTATCAGTGAACAAAAGCTAACGCCTATCCTCAAGTCCACAGCCAAGTTCCTGTGTCCTGCTTTTCACCTGCTAATTGAAGTGAAGGGAGTTATCACTCTAGTTAGCAACAAGGGCTTAAAATTAGCACCAGCCACCAGCCAAATCCTGGTGAAATATACAACTGGCTGGTAGATTCGCATCACTCACAAGTCAAAAAACAAAGGTAATCTACTGAGTGGCAGGTAAAACTGGAACATTCACAAACCATTTGGTCATTGGACAAAAAAGTTTCACACCAACCACCCCACCTGTTGTGGCTGACGGTGGCCGGTAGCAACATTTTAACATATCACCCTGATGTATTCATCACTTTTGCGCATGTTGCATGGCTGTGATTAAATTCCTAGGTGCATGTTAACACCAGAATGTACTAGATTACAGCCCATGTAAACAGTTGACCTGAAATTTTAAATCAGAATGTTTCCAATCAGAATGGAAAAAAGTGCACGTAACCATAGTTAATGGGAACAAAAAGAACTGCCCCAAATAAAAATGAGAGCAAGAGGATTAAACAATAGCTCCTTGCTTTACAACATAAATGAATAAAATATAAAATACACTATCAAAGATTATGCTGGTATTATGGCTAACCCTTCTGCTATATTAACAAGTGACGAACACACTGTCAATTCCAATTGACCCAACTAGCTTGGCCTTGATGCAGGATTATACAAAGGATTCAAATCCAGGCATTCAGAGGTGAGATTTAAGAACAGCTAACACCAATGCTATCTGAACCATCAAATATATGATATTAGTGTTTGATGGCTCGGTTTTCTGATGATGCATTTTTAAGAGGGACAAAACCCACATATGTACACTACACATAGCCTTTAGTTTTTTTGCTTGTGTCAGGAAACATCCAGGCCTTTGTTACACGTGATGGGAGTCACAGCAAGAGGAGGGAAAAAAACAGAAGAGCAAGATGTGTCTCTCTGTCTCAGCTCAGAGAGCTGAACTGGAACAAATAATGTTATTCCAGAACAATAGTCATTGTCTGAGAGCTGTGGTCTTTTTCTGAACTTCAGTGACAGGAGAAGTCACCAATCAGACAAACTCTTCCATCTTCAATATGTGCTTATTGCATGTGCGGCAACTTTGTGATTTAATGATTTTCACTCATATTTAACCTCTCATTTCAATGTTTGAGCTTCACTGTGCAGAGTGATGTATGTGTAAGTCTGACAGTAGAAGGTTGTTTTCACATTCGTCTGTTGAGAGTGGAAAGTTTCTCTGTGCTCATCTGAGTTAACGGTAAGCATGATTTGTGACATCACATCTAGTTTAGGGCCAACTGCAGTCCAGTATATAACTTAAATAAGTATAATGTGGAAACTAGAAGCCTCCAGTGCACAAACACTGAGAATGGGGGTTTTAGTGAAGGAGGAGACATCCATATTTTGTCCAGCAGTTAAAAACAGCATTTCTGTTTTGCAGCAATTTATAAATCAAATTGAGCTTAAATGCACCATAAAACAAACCAAAATGTAATACAGAGTGCATTGTTGTTGCTGTTGTAGCTCACTATTTAAAATATGAATTGAAAAATGTTTTCCTGTGGTCTGACACCGGACGGATTCGGTTCGCTTGCAGCTGTTCCTTAGTCTGAAAATGTCCTACCTCATCTGCCAAGTCATCCCAGCTGTTAACCTATTATGTGCTCAACACAGTGTCTCAAACATACACACACACACACACACACACACACACACCCATGTACACTCAGGGATAATGAAGGATGGTGCCAGTGCCAGTCATCAGTGATAATATTGCCAGAAAAGTCGTCATCATATTATGCAGTTGCCTAACGGGAAGTAGGAGTGAATCACGAAAGAAAGAGATGCTGACAGTATCAGCCACCAAGCTGCCGCTGAACAACTACACAGAATAATCTAACTCCCTTTTCTACAACACGTTCTGCAGAAGGATACGGACCACTTATTCTGTCTGCGTGTCCCTTTTTCTCTGTGTTTATGTAGAACTAGGAACAGATGTAGGTCCACTATGTTCTTCTGTTGTACTGTTCTGTGTTAACCGTCACGTGGTTTCTACCAAACTCATAACTTTTGTATGACTTTTGTACGCATTAATCTTTTAGTGCCCGATGCAAGAAGAGGTGACTGTCTCATTTTGTCATCCTGTCCGAATACTACACAGAAGGCGGTGTGTCAGTATCATGAAAACAACAACATGTTCTGTGTGCTCTGTCACTTTGAAGAAATCAAACCACAGCTGAAGTGCGCAACAGCCACGTCACAGCACGACTGCAGAGACTACAATATCTGCCCTGCTGTTTACAGTGAGGTCATATTCTCTGGTTGTCTTGTTTTTCATGCTTCTCACAACAGACTCATACAAGTGCATGTGAGTCTATGTGTGTGCAGTGTCTCTAAAATCCTTGTGTAACAAATATCACAGTGCATATGGCAACGTGTGTAGGCAGGCTTGTCTGGGGAGTCCAAATGCCCAAGGGGTCTGAGGGCATTTGGAGACAGTGCATGCAAGTGTGTGTGTGTTTGAGTGTGTGTGTGTGTGTGTGTGTGTGTGTGTGTGTGTGCACATATACTGTACAATGATTCAGATGACCTGTACAGTAGCTTGAAAGCATCTTAACTAAACAGTCAACCGTGACATGTTTATTGGATTACATGTTTCAGAAATTAATGCCATTTATGAATGAAAAAGATTTAGTAAAAGCCAGTATAGAAACTAGAGGATAAGAGTCACCATTAGACCTCTATGCTACTGAATGCACACTGCTTGTAACACTGTAGTAACATGTTCAAATGTGTACATTATACAACCAGATACCAAATGTCGTTTTAAAAACAATACAGGAAAATACTTTATTATTAATTATTTGATTTGATGTTTCACACATCATAGCCATACTTCATTTGATAATGTTTTTTTTTTCCAATAAATAAAAATTAAATTAAAAGTAATGTTTAGCCGATCTTGGGGAAATTACTCAATAGCTATTTTTGTCATTTCTTAAGCAGAAATGTGGAATATTTGCTGGTTGCAGCCAAATTTGACAATTTGAAGCTTTTCTGTGTCATACATGAACTAAATATCTTTGAGTTTTGGACTGTTGGTCAGATGAAATAAGCAATGTGAACAGTGACTTTACTGTGGTTTCTGGGAAATTGCAAATGCCATTTTTTCACAATTCTTTCACATTTGTTAGTCTAAATATTAACAGACAAATTGAAAATGATCAATGACCAATGTGGATAACTTTTACACATCTCATCTTTCTTTCTTCATCTTTCTGTCATTCTTGATATTTATCTGGTTTCAAGCCTGTATTAATTCTAAATCTAGCCTGTGCTGTTGGATTACTGATTGATGTAAGCAGACATGAATTGCATTAACAATCATTTTTGTGTTTCAGTGTTAGGTTTGTGAGTAATACTCTCTGGGTAATGTGTGTGTGTTTGTGTTTGTGTGTGTTTAACCTGCCTTTCCTCCTTCAGCCCCAGTGAGACTCAACATTAATTTGTCACAGCAAATGTTGTCCAAACACATGTGGACACGAGCCCAAACACCACCAACTCCAGGGCACAGATCTCACTTCTTTACTTATTTCTGGCTTCAGCTACAGTAATAGCTCAAGATGTTAATTGATTAGCTGTCTCCTTAGAATTAATGTGGTACAACAGGGAGATAAATTAAACAGTCCTCTTGAAGGGCAAACAGAAAAAGTGCCCAATGAATTGTGCATCCTTCCATCTATATATTTTTAAGGATAAACCAAAAACTCATGTCAAAAGGGGCTTCCACACAGTGTTAAAACTACTAGTAGTGACTCTAATGACAGAAATATACAGTACCTAGACAAAAGAGAAAAAGGAGTACAATAAAATATAAAACCTGTCCTTCTAATTGATCAAATAGTGTTTTGAAAGCAGAATGTTTAACTTAAACTCTTGAAAGCAACCAAATGTTGAGACTGAAGGACAGTGTGATAAATAAAGAATGGCTAGACAGAGCTGCAGTTCTGAGTTGAGTGCAGTTCTGGTTCTGATTCTGTACTACTCTGTACTTTGCTAATGTGTGTTTCCTTGTATGTGTGTGTAGAGGGGGAATGGTGGGCATTCGTTGATGCTACCAGCATTTTATAACCACACAGAACCCTTTACACAATTGAAAACTCCAGCAGAAGGAGAGCTGCTGGTGGTGGGTTGGGGGGTAGGATTTAGCTCTACACCAAGACATGAATTATGCAGTTAGGCCATCCAGACTTGTAGCTGTGTATCTTTTATAAATGCCTTACAGAGGCAAAGCAAGTTTAGCTAACATTTCGTCCCGCCACTCAGCGCTACACATTGAGAAGAGAGCGAGTGAGAGTGAGAGATAGTAAGTGAAGAAAATGGGAGGGAAGGTATCGCAACAGAAGTTTCTGGCACCACCCATGATAAAAACTGACATCCAAGAGCGATGCAGCAAAAAGAGTTAATTCCATCCCTCTTACGCGGGCACTGCATTTGAAGGATTAAAATATGATACATGGAGTACAGTTCTCCCTCCCTCTCACTTTGATCCTGAGTGAAGGTTTTACAAGAATTGCACTTGGTCATAAGCATAAATAGGGCAAGGGGCACCATCTGTGTGAATTTGCCATGGATGAGGGGGTCATCATGTTAAGCCCTGCAGATGGTGACCAATCAAAAACACAAGTGCTGTAAGTGGCCACTCATTTTTTCAAGCGTTATACCCAGTGATTTTAAGGGCAATTCACATAGAAGAGCTCCACGAGGACCAGAAGGCTTCTGTGTGTACACACACATCTACAGTTTGAGCTCAGGTGTCTTTGTCCTGGCGTGTGAGAAATAGATGAAACAGCAGTTCACTTTCATTCCCAGGGTGTTAGATAGCACCACTCTCACATACTTTTTAACACACTGGGGCAGCTGTGGCTCAGGAAGATCAGTGGTTCGATTCCTGGCTCCTCCAGTCCATATGTCAAATTTCCTTGGGCAAGATGGTGAACCCCAAATTGGTCCCAAATGCTGTGCCATCAATGTGTGAATGTGTGTGTGAATGACTAGCTGACACCACGCATGGCAGCGTGCCATCATCATCAATAAATGTGTGTGTGAGTGGGTGAATGTGGTTTGCAGTATAAAAGCATTTTGAGTGGTCGGTAGACTAGAAAGGCTCTCTATAGAAATGCAGTCCATTTACTGTTTACCATTTACCCTATACAGTGCAGACACACTGACTCTGCCAAGGACACTGGACATACCAGACCACTAAACACTCTGGCTGGTGGTGACGTGTTGGGTCATGTACTGCAAGTGTGGCAGTGCTTGGTTTTGCCTCATCTGTTTTCAACATGGTGACTGGGTCATAAAATTTGTCAAATTATAGTTAAACAGTAAAAATGTTGAGTTGACAATCAGGCAATGCAGTAACAGAATAGTGATTCATATTTGATCATCACTGCCTAGATTGACAGTTTAATCTGAATTTTGTAAGACGAGTGCGTACGGATTCACCTGCACTATGCGGCCGGATGCCCTGCATCCCCTCATCATAGAAAATGAACAGGATCCATCGACTTGACATCCGTCAACAGATGCAGTGTGTCTTCACCATTAGTGTCATGTTTCAACATGCAGGATAGTCCAATAGACTTCTGTAGAACTTCTATAATATCTGAAAGAAACGCCATGAGACCAATGACGTCTGTGCAAAATGACCAATGGCCCTATTTGGAGGTGTTCACTTCCTGCGTCCAGCCATGTCTCAAATGATCATTTTTACCCAAACCACAAGTTTTCTCTAAACCTGACCAAGTGTTTTTTGTCCAAAAGCTGAACCAGACTTTATCGCAGTATTGTTCTATTTTTAACAGTAAGTTGAAAGCCCAGTGTGTCTCATTCAAATGCTGAAGGATACCTGGTGCGTCAGACACCAAGGGGCGTGATAAAGCAGCGCTATTTGACGAGCTGGAAATGAGAAACAGAGAGAAAGGCAAAGAGAGAAACTGTGTGTGTGTGTGTGTGTGTGTGTGTGTGTGTGTGTGTGTGTGATTGTGTGTGTCCAACGCTGAGTTGAGCTCCAGGCTAGGTTTACTATCTGGTGTTTACAGAGAGCCTGATCAGAGGGATTACAATTACACAGGAACTGCTTAAGACAGCTGCTTTACTCAGCGTTATCAAACCACCCACGCTCACCAGACGCTGACACCCTGACAAAACACACACACACACACACACACACACACACACACACACACAACAAGTGGCAAATAGAAATCTACACCTTTCCCAATATTTACAAGCAGTCGTACCAGCAACAGGTGACTAACCAGAGTGCCGGTAATGTTTTTGACATTTCTCCAGGATTTATTGGCATCCAGACATTCCTAACAACAGGCAAGTGAAACGATGTCTGCAAATTGCTTTTTTTTTCATTCTGTATGGGGTATCAAAAGAACAGTTCATACTGCCACATTACAGTTTCCTATAACTATATGACATTTTAGGCACTAACAGGTAGCCTTTATGACAAAGCCCAATCAAAGGATATGTAATTAGGCTAAAACACACCATGAAAAATGTGTTTCAATAAAAGCATTGATCACACATTGGTTTCAGAAAATATACAGGGTTTGTTTTTTAACTGATTAAAACTACAGTAGGCAAGTTCTCAAACTCAAAAGGCAAACTAATCTGCTGCTATTCAGGACAGCCTTGAGGTCCCTCCCCAGACTTTGACCCCCTCTGATTGGTTAAAAGGTCAAGGTCCGCTTAAAAACATGAAGTTGTTCAATGAGCCTGGATAACAAAAACTCTCCACAGTAAGATATACTTTGCATGTTCAATTAAAAAATATAAGAATAATACAAAGCTACACACAGTAGCTTTAAACCTGTATTAACTGATTTTTGGCCACTTGGGGGCAGTGGGAACAAGCTATGAATACAACACTGTCATATTATAACATTTTAAGTTGATATGATGAACGTTTTAGCAAACAGTTAGCTTATTTATAGAGCAACATTATCCACCTGATTAATATAAGTCCAATATTCACTCTCCTTTAGCTCTTTTTGTGGTGTCTCAACTCCTACCTGGCTATGTAGCTGCTAAATGCTCCACTATGTTCACCAGCTACTCACGAACTGGGTCAGTTTGCCATTTGGTGCTGAGCAGGTAGTGTACAGCGGGTCTTTAGAGCTATCTCTCTGAAAACAGCTGCTTGCTGTGGCTGAAAACAACTCTATAACAGCGATGGCAGTAAACCAAGCCAGTAAAGTTGGAGCCGGACAGATAAACAAGCTGGAACTTGCTATGAAGCTCTGTAAAGTCAAGCAGAGTATGGTGATAATTCTCCGTAGGTTCATCACTGCAAGCAACACTTCTAACCTTACACACTGTTATTTGATATATTAACAAATAATGACTGTGGTTGATTTAGGTCAACCTAAAAAACGTCCTTCCCTTGAAATTAAGTGCTTACTCTGCTTGCGATAAAACACCAACTCAATCTAAACTTAGCAACATGTATCATGCATGTAAAAAAAAAAGATTTTCGGCTTTAAAAGGCTTAGCTTAGCACTATAACTATGAAGTCTGTAGCTTAGTCAATATGTTATCACTTTAATCTTCTCTAGCACGAGGAAAGCTAACTTAAACCCTAGCCCAAACCACTCGAGAAAACCCAGTGAAATAATGAATCACTGCAAAATAAAACTACATGAAGCGGGTTTAAGGTTGTCCCAGCAACTCAACACAACACTAACTTAATCCTTGACACCTGCAATGAGAAAACAGCTGCCTAAAACGTTATTGATATCATGTGAGGGTGAACGACGGCCAAAGGAGGGGACAGCATGACGTGAAGGAAAGGGCCAGTTGTTGATGATCTCCGTGTGAAAATGGGAGTGTAACTGAAAACCGCTTGTTACGCTGCCACGCTATTCCAGAACAGTCAACACAGGGGGCAATTGAAGCAGCTGCAGGACCAGATCAAAATGCTAGGTCTACGGTTTAGCTCAGCTTTTGTTATGACTTTGCTGATTTCATTCATTGATTTACTCATTGATTGATTCATTCATTTGAGCTATTCATTCATCCATCAGCAGTTACCTAGCCAATGCATGCATTCTCCTCCACCTGCATAAAGAGATTACTGTGTTCTTTCCTCATTAATGGTCCCACAGCTGTTTGGGCGCATTTGTTTTTGTTTGTGTGTATTTGTACAGCCAGCACTGATGAGCAGCAGCCACGGACACAAAACACTGAACTGCTTCACAATGTGGCAGATAATTGCCATGACAACATCCATGGGTTGGCTGGAGTAGAAACATGTTGCAATATTACAGAAATCTGTCAAATGAGGCCGTTTTTCCCCATGGGATACAGGCTATTAGTGCAGTCGATACCTGTTTAATGAGGAACAATTGTAACAATTAAACATTAACTGCTACATCGGAGTTAACTGCCTTGATGCCTACATTGTTGAGTAGACGGTGAGTGGTCTTCACCTGCAGATTAGTGTCAGAGTTGATTCTCTTCAAAATACAGTTACCCATCATTCAAAACAAACAACAATGAATTAGTATGCGTGTCAGGATCCATATGCTGTTAGTGGAAGAAAAATGTGTGTACTGTTAACTTGAATTTTGCAAAACAAATCATAGATGACCCTTCAATAAACACTCCTGCTGCTCCTCTGCAGTAAATATCCTTGTCAACTACACTATGGTAGGCTTTGTTAAATATTTGATGGCTATATACATGTATGTGCAGCAAAGTGTCATTTGCAGCAAGTCTGGCTTTGGCTCAATCACTGCAAAATGCATTTGTACTGTATTTTACTGGCAACAAATTTAAAGCAATGACAAAAGACAAAAGTTTGTTAATGTTTCATTTAAAAATGGCACTCAGCATACAGAGGCCTAAAAATACTAAATAATAAAAATATTGAAAAAATTCCTACTGCTCTATTATGTTTTAATCTACAGTAATAAATACTACCCAAAGTAAAAGCAATGCACTTTACTGTAAAAACACAGCACTTATTTTATATCTCAGCACAGCCCTTTTGTAAAGATAATAGGCTTTTTAGTCAGCTTCATAGGTCAGTTTGCACTAACAGCAATGCCCTTTTGTTTCAACACAAAACCTAGCAGCACACTAGAAACAAATGCCACAGTGCTGCACCAGACCATGGAAAATGGCAATGAGAGAGAGAGATTCTTGATACAGAAACCATTTCCTCATGTTAATATGGTTGTATTTCTACAGGGCCAGATGTCCTATTCAACTGAGATGAAGAGATACTAAGAATAAACTCAATATTCTTGGTCCTTCATAATATTACTGCATGCAAACACATGTGGGGTGCAGCATCTGGATAAGGGTTAGGGGTTAGGGTTTTTTTATTTTAAGAAGGTAAGAAGGTTTATGTTAACCGCATTGTACAAACTTATTATATTAGTTGTATGTTGAGAAAGGTATCGAATGAAATGTCAATCAATTACCTTAATGCTGGGATTCTGTTTGGATCTATAACTAACAAAGAACTGAAGTCCCACCAGCAGTGCTCATGACATTTCAAATGATCTTTGATTCTACAACTAAATGATAGAAATTAAAAAAGAGAAAAAAGAAGGCCAGATGTCCCATTTACACATTGCAGGGCTCCGCTCTGTGAGCTCTGTATGCTCATGTTATAGTTTTATTTCTCATTCTTTAGTTATCCTGATCCTTCTCACAGCTCATACTGATCTCTGTCGAAGCTCATATCTTACGTGTCAATTGACACATCAGCTGTTCACATCACCTGGTCAAGTCTAACCAATAGCACGGTGACACACCTTCATTGTCAGCCTATCATATTGCAGCTGTCTTTTTAAATGTTCTTCCTCTATGCTCAGGTGCTTTCTTGATGCAGATTCCTCAATGCATCACTTCAACTTCATCAGCCCGATCAGTTTCAGCCTCAAGATGACTTTGTTGTGATTTGGCCCGAGATTGATTGATCGAAGTAATCAGCCACCACCACCAGTGTCTAGACTCCATGGGGGATCTATCATGCTGATGCTCAGGACTTTGCCAAATACTTTGACAATACCTAATCATTAATATCATCTGCATAATAAACATTGTTTTACTTCATTCTCTGGTCTCTCCTGATTGAAATACTGTTCTCCATGTGGAAGCCTTAGATCACAACCCTAATTAATGTCAGGGCACTCGGCCTCAGTCATGAAGCAACAATCAACATGCCACCACTGGTGATAGTATGTAGGAGCTTACAAATGTCCAGATCGTGCTCCCAGACTTACAGATGGCGCCTTCTCCACAGTCTATCAAGTTTAAATCTAATGCAGACTGGATTAGCCTTTGTCCTTCATATGGCCTAACCACAAACACTCCATTATGGCCCGAGGCCATAAAACCCAGTGGGACTGTAGTTCAGTGCATAAAGCACCTCTGGTCCAGTGCAATTCCCTGAACTGAACTTTTTCAGCGTAACTCTCGTTACAAGGGTACGTCAAAAATCCATTAGGATCAAGTAGCCATTCTGCACAGTGTGCTTCTCATTCTGACTAGTTTGCAATGACAGTCATTGAGCATAGAAAAACATGAGAGTGGAAGAAGGTATAATTATGGTAATGGTTTGTCATTTGATGATGTACAATACTGTACTCTGGGTCAGCCCAAAGGCAAGGTTTAATAATGTAGGTTGGAAACCAACAAAGGGAGCAGTAGTGGCTTTCAATGACCTTTGCCACTGCTGGCCTGTAGTGTCACTATCCACAGGGGATTGTGGGTAAGCAGCAAGAGATGATGGGAGGTGTCTTTCAGGATAGCACTATTCTGAGAAAGACAGAGGAAGAGGCAGGCAGACTGACTGACAGAGAAAGGCAGAGAAAGACAAGGAGACCTGTAGAAGTTACAGTAAGGGACAGACATGGAAAGAGTCAGCATGCTGACTTCAGTCTCTGCAAACTACAATTAAAGTTTCTTTGTTCTATCTATTGCACATGCAGTTTATAAATATTTGAAAATGCCATGCTTCTTATAAACAAATGACCTTTGGCAGAAAAAGAAGGGCTAAATATAGCACAGTGAGGCTGTTACCACAATGACATAATTCCTTTTCTGCCAAGACGTGGGAACCCACCCTTCCACCTGTCACACCATGGCACCTCGGAGGTCACCCAGAAGTACTACAACCTAAAGACTCAAATACTGCAGGAGCGATCAGGACAGTATCACGCCTTCCACCAACATTCTTCTCATCCTCTACATACCTCCAAGCCTAGTCAGTGGCCTGCCCCCTGACCTCTGCCGTAAACAGGTGGAGTGACACTCTTAAGGAGCAAAACTGTGAACATGGCATTCTAAGGTTGGGAGGCTGGTGATGGCTTAGCAACCAATAAATGCCTTAAATAAATCTGGTTTTGCAGTGCAACAGCTGACCACAACCTTGGGTTTGACAAGTAAAATTGATAGCAGGCTTTGACTGCTGGCAACAAGAGAGCTGAGTTTTACAACAGGCCAGAGGGGCCGTGTGAGCTGATGAGATGGTTGCAATTAGGCTTCTGACCTTGGGGAAATGTATAGAGACAAGAAAAGACATTGTATACTGCATGTAATGCTGGTGTTGAAAGTCAAACACAAAAGTGTTGAACACAAAAGTTATTAACTTATTTTGCTTTCAAAAGCATTTTTCATTGAAAAAATGTATGTATTTTCCTTGTTATTCTCAATTGCGAAAGAGTGAATCCACATTAACTGCAGTCCTCTTTTTATATTGCTAAACCTCCCTGTTAGCCAGGGTAAGGTGTAGACTGCCAACTGTCTCTTCTGACACATATGGACACACATATGATTCCTAAATGGCAACACAAAAATTGCTAGTTGTGTTTGATAGGGTGTCTGGCCAAGATAGAAACAGCCCTGCTGGGCATTTAACCTTTATCAGAGGGGGTGAGAGGTTTCACCGCTGTGCTATCCATGGTGCTGCAAAAAGTATTTAATCCTTTTTTTTTGGAGAGTCTAAATTATTAAGATTTCTTTTCAAATCAACTACTATGTATGAAATATCATTATATGTTTTAGCAAATTGCAGCACCCTCTTTGTGAAAATGTCCTACAAATTACCTTGATGTTACCCAAAACATTTACAGGAAATTGGTTTTAAAACTAAAAGCTGTAAAAAAAAAAATAATAATAATAATAAAACGTAAAAAGTATGTTTTTGGCAACACATGTAAATGTTTGATATAGATCTTGTCCATTAATTTCTTTATCTCATCTTCTTCCTCCACAGCTAGATGTCATTCTTCATGAGAGACACACAAATAGGGAAAGGATAGATATGATCAGCCCTCCGGTCCTCATCTGCACCCATGATCACATGCTCTGTATGTATTTTTCACCAGCAGTTGCAGAGATGAGATATTCACAGGTTAGCCCTCATCACCAACGTCATGATTCACTGACAGAGGCAACAAGAACCACAAGCCGCCTAAATATTGCTTACCCTCCTGCTTACATGTTACATGTTTTAAATTTGTCAAATAAAGAAAGAACAAAATCCCCCCCTCGCAAAAAAAAACATGGCAACATATTTGAAAGTGATCTCTTTTTTTTTGTAATATGAAAGTGAATCTCCAGAAATAGCTTGTTGTCAGCTCCATCCAGTTTAGCTCTCAGTCATGAATAATTCAGCGAAAAATTTACAGGTGAGAATGAGCTCCTCCACATACTGTAGCTCCTCCAGTGCTACATCAGAGGTGACAAAGATGCTGAAACATAACACACTATTCATACTTCCACAGCCGCACCTGACATTAAACACAAGGGCTCAGTCACATCACGTGTGCAGGTGGCACAAAAAAAATGATTAATTCCATGTTTATTTGCCATTTAGATACATGCATGCAGTGCATTTCCAAACATAGAATATATACATAGGCTATAGTAGCCTACATTATGACCTAGATGGGAGAAAGGGGGGCAGCGAGGAGATTTAAACACTGTTCTCTGTCTGCTGTCTCAGTGGAAGTGTAAGGCCCTCCTTCTCCGACACACTTAACCACTTAATGGGGCCTAGTTGGTGTCTGTGTGTGTTTGTGAAAGAGAAAGAGAGAGACGTTAATCCTATCTCCCTTGCCACCAGCAACACGACCACCTCACCAGCTACTAGGCTCAGGCAGAGAGCACGCTCATTAAAGTCAATTGCCCAACACTTGAGCCCCAGTGATTTGACAAGAGACAAGGCTTCACAGAAAATTGCCTGCTGCATTAAGGCATTTAGAAGATGGGCTGAGAGATGCAGGATTCTGAGACCTGCCATACAAGATGAAGGCACACTCATCTGGAATAACTTCAGTTTTGCAAGGTAAGAATGACCAGTTTGAGCTTAAGTGGACTGAGTAAGTGGGGTAGTCTGATCTGGTCTAATCTGGGCCGGGTTGTTCTGGGTCTGTCTGTTGACTGTCCCCTGCTCAGCTCTGCCAGTCTGTACCCAGAGGGCCTGTTATTTTGGGAGCTCAGCTGAGAAGAGATGACAACATCATGGACTGCTTAAGCTGCTTACATTTCCTCAAGCACTCCCAGTGCACCCTGGGAACTACACCCTTGTGTTGCTAGTGTTACTGTTGCTCCACATGCACTGATTGCGCGTGAACAAGCGAAACCTTCAAATAATTTTTTTCTTTTTCGTTATTTGGGCAACAGTCGTATGGAGTGATGTCACATCGAAGCTCGTGACTACCTGATGAATGTGTGGGGATCAAGCAGAGTGCAAAACAGCAGGAAAAGTCAGTGAGGCTTAAAGATGAGGGAATCTCAGAACACTTAAGTGGGTGACACAGCAGTGAGGTGATGGAGGTGATGGAGGGATGAGTGTGTGTGTGTGTGTGTGTGTGTGTGTGTGTGTGTGTGAGAAAGAGAGTTTAATTTATCTGTGCTATAGAGGCCCTTCTCCACAAGTACACTGGCAGGGAGAAAATATCCAGTGTTTAAATCACATGATATTATTCTACATAATAGTTTCTCGTGTTGGGAAGGAGTGTGTTTCTCTTCAAGTATCAAACTCTCATTGCTTTCCTGTTGTTTGACAAAAAAATATCAATTGGAAATAATGTGCAGGAATGCGATGTTCAATTTTTTCCACAGCTTAATTTAAACTTTTGATGCTATTTTAATTGCATGTTCAGCTATGTTGGCTATCACTCATTCTAACTGCCCAGTTCTTTAAAATATATCAGAAACAAATGCTTATCATGTCAATCAAATCACTTGATATGCATCTGAGGTTTGTGATTTTGATGCCAATTTAGTGTATATTATGCCAAGGGAATGTGCCTGCAATCAATGACAAGTAGAAAAAAGAAAAATAAGAGTTTATAGGCGCACTAGCAGTCCAATGTGGCTGTACTTTATCTAAATGCTAATCATTTAAAGTAGCTAACCATGTTCATAATGACAATGCTAACATGCTGATGTTTAGCAGGTATGATGTTTACTATGTTTATAATTTCAATTTAGCTTCTTAGCATGCTAACATGCTACTTCACACTAAATACAAAGTACAGTTGAGGCTGATGGGATTATGTTTTCCATATATTTGGTCACACACCGAACACCTAATGATGAACAAAATTAAAAGTTCTGATACTACTACTGCAAAATATCCATCCAATAGTTGGTGAGACATTTCACTCAAAAACACAAATATGAAGCTATGGCACTAGAGGACAAGTCAAAGGGTCACCATAGTCATTAAGATTGATCTTCAGGGCACTATGGATATTTCCATAGTTTCTACAATATCATGCCATGCCATGCTATGCAGAGCAGATGTAAGTGTTAACAAGGTTCGTGGAGTGAACTTTCAGCCACAGCTGCTTTATTACGTGAGCTGATATTTTAACAGCAGGTATAATGCCTGCATGCCAGGCCCAATCCTTTGCAGCTACTACTGCTCACCCTGCATTCATACAACCAGCCCCGATGCAAACTGCACAAACACGCAACTGTACAAAATCTGGCCGGGGATATTACAAGCTTGTTGGCCACCAGAGTGACATAAAAGTTGGCAACATGAAATCTAAGTGTCACTGAGGGAGGAAGAGGAGCTGTTGAACGGAGTGTTATTCTGAGTGATGTTAAGAGAGTAAGTTAAAAAGAAAGTGATAGAAGTAAAGTAGACAGGCAGAAAGATTTTAAAAAAGGAAGTACTAATGTGCTGCTAGAAGTTGTTTGGAGTGACAACAAAGAAGTAAGTGGTGTGAAGAGGAAGGAAAGATGAGGACAGAAAGTCTAGAAGAGTTTTCTGAGGATTATAGAAGTGGGTGTGTAACTGAGGCACTTATTGAAAAATCAGTGTGGGTTACTTCTTTCTCTCTCAATAAACTATCACTGAAATGCTCTTATGCTCTTAGGAATTATCCCCAAACTTAAACTGTTCATTTTCCAAAACTGCAAGACAAGCTGTTATTCTGAGCAGCTATTAAGTGCTACTTGTGTAACCTCCCATCACCCTGCTGAGGCTGTTAATTTCTTTTTCAAAATTGCCTGGCTAAAGATGGGTTAAATTTGAGGGGAGACAGTGAGATCAGTCGCAGGTTATCTGTGCAGACATTCATCAGCATTCAGACTGCTGTTGGCTCAGACAGCATCCTACAGCACAGCACGCTTCAAAGTGGGAGAGACGGGGAGAAGCGAGAGGAGAGAGAGAGAGAGGCCTCCAGCCAAAATAGTCACATGAAGTAACCTCGCAAGACCTCATGCACGGGCCTCTGCCACGCAAACCCTGTGCATACATACATACATAGCAGTTGCACAGCTCACGCAGGAGGATAATACAACTGTTCAGCATTAACTGGGTGCCACTCACATGTAAAATTTCTCCTACACGTGTAAGAAAACATTCCTGTGTTTACTTTTATTTTGTTTTCTGTTTCATTCTTTTAAATTCTTTTCCCTTTGCACACAGTTTGCTAGAATGGAAAAATGAATCCTATGCAGGCTCACTTTGAGTTCAGTCAATCCAGCAACCATAGATTATCTTTTGCACTGACAAAAAAATGAAATATGGAACCTCAGAAATCAGTAAAATATACAATTATTTGAAAATGATTGTGAGCATGTTTTCATTTAACAGAAGCAACACTGATCTTTAATAATCAGAGAGGTAACTCTGTGTCTCCAGATCCTGAGAATAAGAATAAGCATGAGTAGATTATTGTGTGTGTTGCCACAAACTGTGACTTCATTCACGCTACAATATTCACCCTAGAACACATACATGCAACTGACTGCAAACATTAATTTATATCAAATACAGAATGCACATGAACACACAGAAAGCTTTATCGTGGACTCGGTCAGACATGCAGACACTCACACTTTGTTTACAGTAATGAATTTTAAAAAAGTTAAAATTACCTGCCTGCTCTCCTTCTCCGTCCATGTTGTGTATTAGATAACACGAAGAAGCATGGGCCCCCCTCCCCACAGCCCAACACTACCCAGACAGATGGGAAAGCCATTAGGTCTACACTAGCTCACACAACCCCGGCATCTGAGGGTTTGCTTTTACACGGTCTGAGGTAAAGGTTCAAACACTGACACTTCAAAAGAGAGGCTCAGACTTCCACCAGAGATGTCCTGAGCCGATCATTAGCTTAGTATCAGGACTCTTTGCTGTTAGCACAGAGCAGTGTACAAAGTATTCAGGTAGCATTTAGCTGGCACTGTCTGTCGCTTTCACCAGTTAAAATGGTTGTAACTCAAATGAAAAGATGTGTCATTTAATGGAGATAAATATAAGAATCAGATCAGCCTTTGCATCCAATATTAAAGGACTCGGATTGGGATCGGAGTCAAAATGATCTGGAAATTTGAAAGTTCCTTTCATAAACTAAAACAACAAGCACTGAAGCTAGTCAATCCGATGCTAATAACAAAAACTGACCTGTGAAGTGGCAGGTTATTCTACACCGGGCACAATTGATTGATTCAGTTTGGTTTAGGACATTCAAACCACTCAGAAAAAAATGTAACCTTGTCATTGTTTAATTATAGCAGGTTCTGTTTTTCTCCCCCAGTGGACTTTATGAAGTTTAATCTTTTATGATGAACTGAACTGCTTAAATTCAGACAATTAGACTTGAAAATTGAGAAAGTTTCTGGATGGAAAAGAGTATCAAAATGAACTTAAAAAACTTCTCAAACTACTCCTGCTGCATAATACACTATTCCATTCTCCATCTGGGTGCTCAGTATGTTCCATCCCCAATTTTCCAAAATATGAGTAAATACACTGCTTTAGTGTCCCTTTATTGGCCTCCATAGAGCCATATTTTAGTGAATCTATGAGTCTTTCCAACATACTCAGTATACAGATGGACAATGAAGAAGTGGATTATACTGCAGGATTGTTTTGAGATATTTTAATGAACATTTTACAATGTTTTGTAAACTTTTCCATAATGAAAATTTGCTGCCAATGGAATCTAATTTAAGCTATCCACAGACACTGCTCTTAAAGGGGCAATCTACTAACATTTTAAAGCTAGGTTTCAAGCCTGCAGCTAATGAATGTTTGATAATCAAAAGAAATATGTTGAGCGTAGTATCTCTTACACTAGTGTTCTTACCCAATGAATAATAATATAGTGAATAAGACTCCAATGTGTAACAGCATAGCTCAATTTCTCCTTAAACTTCAAAGCTTCTCAATAGAAAGAAAACCTGTGTTGTCTATATCTGCCACAGGAGCCTTCAGAACACCCACACAACTGCCTGTTAACAAGCCTTAACTGGCTCGATTTAGAGACTTGTGCGATAGCCTCAGCGCTGCCTGTTAGAAAATCTGCCACCAACGGGTCATTTTTCCTCCATATTTCTGCTTTCATCTCTCCTTCAATCAGCAGGCAGGGTGCCGTGACACAACTACTCATTAGTAAGCAGCACTGGGCAGGCGGAGATCGCTTTGCAAAGACAAACAACTTAATTAGTGGCGGCACAGCTTTAATAAGTTCAGCTCAAAATAGTTTGGAAAAGCGGGTGAGAAACATAACATCACCAGCACTGTAATTATGTCTGAGCTTGATTTGAATTTCACATTTTAAAAGGGGAGGGCACCATTTTTGCGGCTGATGTTTATTAGGGCTTTACTGTATTGTTGGTATTCTCCTGGATGTGGTGTCAACAAGCCAGCGAGTGATGCAGCTGTTTATGTATGATTGTTAGCTTTCAGTTATATGACATTTATCTATACTGATATACTGACTATCTACACTAATGTGCACACAGAGAAATCCCCTGAAGTTTTACACCTCGTAGTGAGTGATTGTAAATGTGTAAATTCAAAGGATATTATATATCTGCATGTGAACCCAGATCCTCTGCTGAGTTTGTGTGTGTGTGTGTGTGTGTGTGTGTGTGTGTGTGTGTGTGTGTGTGTGTGTGTGTGTGTGTGTTATTTTATGCCTGTGTTTATACTAAGACTATTAGAAGGAAGAGGGAAAAGAGCTGCACCACATGTATATAATCCTTGCTTTTTATCTGTCTCAATATCTGCTTCATAAGAGAACAAACACAGAGACGATTAAATGAAAATACTTTTGCACCTTGACACACCTACACACACACACATGCAAATATATATATAGTGTGCCAAGGTTTTTAGATTTATTCAGAGCAGGATGAACAGAGTTGGAGCAGCAGTCATCAATTCTACCACAACTTGGGAAAATAACATTTTCCCATCATTCCACTGTCTCTATACTGTAAAACCTAGATCACTCAGGCACGATTTACACATATTTGCACTCCAGCTTTCATTCAATTTGTGCTCGAGATCTGGTGGTAATTAGTGCCTGATGATTAAGGTAGCAGCTAATTATGCAATCAGGGACTTGGACTGCCTTCTAACATGCAGTTCAATGAGATTTCTAACAACAAACTACTGTATAAAGTGGCGATGCTACTTTAGAAATAGAGATGCTAATGGAGATTCCAAAACATTTATGTACAAAGGCCACCGTTCATCTGCACCTGAGAAAAACGTATTTCTCATAGAATTTAAGTAAATTGTAATGCAATAACAGCTATTGTAGATATTTTAAAATAAAATTGAAATGAACGTGCATAATCATTTACAAAAAACACATTTCTTCACCAACAAGCAAGTTGCTTAACTGACAGAATGTAAGTTCATGAGCTCTTTTGATTTGTTTTAATTGATTATTAGGGCTATTGTTTTGTTTGTTTTAGAAGATATTTCATCACGATTGATGACAAAAGTAGTCCTGTTAATTGATTTTCATCATTGCCCAAAATATTACCAGAGATATGATATAGAGAGTTAGCATACTATAAACAATATTGAAAATCATAAAATACTGTGTACACAGTATTGTTTTATTGCACAATCCTAAATAAATGAGATTTCTGAAGAACACACAAGTTTTTCACCCTCACTACAATTTTTCTTCAAAGAGACTTGTTCCACTCTTTAATGTACAGAACCTGCAAACAAGATTAATGTGTGTTTAAATGTTTTAAGTACAATATAATGTTATAACATCAAAAGTATTACACAGGCTTTCGCACACTTGTAAAGTAACATGGTGCCATTAAGTTTAATGAAAAAAACCTGCTGAGCTAGTAGCCTGTCGCAGCGATTAGCGTGTTTGTTTGGATTCGAGCACGGGTCAGGTCACTTGCAGCAGCAGGGTTAGTGGTTATTGCAGAGTAGGCAGGTTGGTTACCCTGAAGGTAAAAGGAACCCAGATACTTCCAAATATGTTATGTGTGTGTGTGTGTGTGTGTGTGTGTGTGTGTGTGTGTGTCTGTGTTGTATGGGTGGTTGGATATCTATGTAATGCTGCGGCCAAGACAGGATGAAGACCCAGAGCCAAAGACAAGAGACCGGTAGAGCAACTCGCAATGAGACTGAGCAGCCATCTGTCCCTCAGAGCTTTACTGCATAGAGCACTGAACACCCACCCACCTCCACAAACATTACATACACACACTATACACAATTTCCACACATTTAGCTGATGGACACAATGTATTTTTACATATTTCACATGTTGTAAGCATCATGCTGAAACACTTCCTGAATGTGCGGGACTGATTACCTCATCATGTCCTGATCTCAACATGAGCACTCAACAGAATCCATGAATGACTGAATGAATAGATGCGGGAATGTGAAATCAATATACTGTATACATATACTTTGTTTGGATGTTAAGAGCTTTGGGCAGTCTACTACCAAAGTGAAAAATGTTGACGCATCACAGCCATTTTCATCTGCACCAAAACATGATGCTGTGTGCAGTCGGGCTATGGTAGAGGATGAATATGCACCATTAGTTTGTTATGGAAGAGTATCAAACTGTCAAGAGGTAACTTTTTTATTTATTGTCTTTAAAATTACAACCCAAAAACAAATAAAATACACAGGGAATAAAGTTCAAAGACCTGACAGACAAGAATAATATTTTCACTTTCCTGTGTCTCACAACAAAGAAGCCATGCAAGTGTTTTTTTTATGAGTGTGATGACTGATTCTGGAGCAAGTGTGAGGACTGCCTCCACACAGTGTTAACAACACATTCTGTTCATCCCACCAAACATGCCTACAGTGTCCAAATACAGTTTCTCAGTGGACACACATATGATATAATGGTTGCCGCGGCATCAATGTGTAAAAGTTACAGTGATATGTCACAGTTGAGAAGCTGAAACCAGAAAATGTTGAAAAATGAGTGAAATAATTAATAGGCTCCCAAAATAGGTGCAGATTAATTTTCTGTCTGGCTTCGATTCGATTGAATAATCATTGCAGGTCTACAGTACTTTGAATCAGAAACCAAGATGTATGCAAATAAACTGTCTACCTGTTATAAGGATGTGCATGTTTTAAAGGGTGCCATGAGCACTAAGGCATGTACAGTAATTATGTGCAAATGAGTGAGTGCATTCGTGTGTCCTTCATTATTCATGCTCCAATGTGAACGTTAGATTTTCAAGTGCATTGAAGTGCATCATGGGCAAGATTACACAATGCTATTTGTGTAGATGCATAAACATGAGTGTCCTCTCTCTAGACAACATAGGTGCAACTCAAGAAGGCAAGAAAAGGAAAGTGAGGGCTATGTGAATCAAACTGTCTGTGTAGATTCTTATGACAAAAACTATGTATATGCACAAACCTAGAAATATGAAAATTGATTATTTTTGCCAGATTTATGAAGCCATGCATACATATGGATCACTCCTTGTGGTACTAGACACGTATGTAAAAGCCTTATTTCACTCAACTCATTCAATTAGCCATAAATGGTTGAAAACACGCCCTTAATCACTCATTTGCATGTCAAAATGCTGCCTGATCCACCAGTCTTTAAACCTAAATAGATTTCCATTCAAATGTAGCAAAAATGTGAACCAACATCCTAGAAAATCAGTATATGAAATGTCAAATTAATGTGTGTTTCCATCTACTGCTGTTATGTAAATATGTGGAGTGGGGTCGTCATGATAAACAGCTGGTGTTGCTAATTTTCCAGTTGTTACCATCTGCAATAGCCCCAGACTACATGGCTATAATATATACATACACATATATAGGGTAGATCCATATATACAACACAATATGCAGCACGGAAAGCACTATGGCAATACACAAACACAAAAGAAAAACAATTCTAATCTGGGCTATAAACAAACACCAGATGCCTCCCATTCTGATTCACAGAGTACAGCTAAATACAGAGAGAGCAAAATCCTGAGATAACACTGGCAGACCAGACAGAGAACACACAAACACACACAGTCACATATAGACATGTACAAACAAACCATCATGTGAAAATGAGGACCCATCTCAGACTTTGTTGTTTAGAGGTCACAGTGTATTCCCCTTCACTGTCAGACATGTTCTAAAGGTTGCCGAGATACGAAAGGTCTTTGTACTATGAATAGTGTAACAAAGCACACAAACACAAGAAATATATAGAATGTGTTGGCGGTGTAATGCCTGGAAACACAACTGACTGCACAGCACACCCTAACACAGAGACATGATACACTGTAATGATCAGAAAGACAGGACTGACTACTCAGCGTTAATGAGTTTTTAGCAGTATTTCGTTTATACCCATGTACTGTGGCTTAGCTGCTGTTTTTAAATGACGAATGATATTCAGAAATAAAACTGCTACAATTACCATTGAAGGTATTACTGAGGTAATCACAGTAAGTGAAGGAATTGAAACAGTTTGATATCTTCTCTGTCCTAATTTTCCACTGTAACCTTTAAGCAAAGCTGAAGTGTTTTGTCGTCATTGCGCGTAACCTTTTCATCTCGCCTACAGCACTGTTCATTTTCTTTATGATGGCCAGTTCTGTTGTCATGGATTACTGTTAGATCACTGACTTCTCTCTCTCTCCCTCTCCCTCTCCCTCTCTCTCTCTCTCTCTCTCCCTCTCTCCCTCTCTCTCTCTCTCTCTCTGTTTCTTTGCATCTCTCTCTTCATCTCTTTATCTTTCCCTCTCTGTACTGCAGTGTATGCAGTGGCTTGTCTCATCTAATTATATTGCAAATGATGTGATTATTCACCACAGAGAATCTCTGATGACATCTGACAAAACAAAAAGAAAAGTTTGTCAGGTAGGAAACTGAAGTCTATCCAAGGGTCTTTTGACTGTGTAAAAAATGTACAGGGTAACTGTATAGTGGATCTTGAATGTTGCCTGTATTTATAACAATAAAACGTAATATTCGCCAGGAAATTACAGTTTTCCTGCCTACAGTGAATTTCAAACTGATTGCAAGCACAAATAGCAAATACTTGGTGATTTGAGACTACTGTATATTGAAAGAATCATTAGTTGTGTGAAAAAGAATGTGTGTTTATGCTTATAGAACATGAGGATTTTTTTTTGTTTTCACTCTTAATGCTGTGACATACTTCTCTGAGTTGCACAGAAGCAAACATGCACACTAGTTTGAAGTCGTTTGCACTGCTGTGGCTTTTGTATTTGTATGGATTTTGATGATAATATTCATGTGTCTTTTTTTCCTTTCTTCATTTTGAAGCTGACTCTCAGCAGGAGTTCTGCATTAAATCAGGAGAGACATTTACACATGTCTTTGCAGACGCACAATGGCAGTCTTAGTCTGGTCAATTCAGAATCGTAGAAGAACGTTTTATATACTACCTGAATCATAATCATAGGATCAAATGTTGAAAATCTCCAATTGGAATCTTCAGTTGAAAAAGTTCCAATTTTGTTTCTATTTGGATTTTGGATTTTCCTTTTGTCTACAACATTTATGAAATCAACTATTGTTTACTGGTGAAATGGATTCAAAAGAGTTACATTTACATTTTTTCATTTGGCTGACGCTTTTATCCACAGTGACTTTGGCAAGACTCAAACCTTAGAGGACAGTGACTCAATAGGAGCTGTCACACAAATGCTCAAGATGCCCAAGAACATGTGCAATGAGAAAGAGTGATAGACAGTATTTTTTTAAATATCAAAGTAATATAATAACATTATGTATATGTACTTATAATTTAATTGTTTTGTTGCAACAAAAAATTCAGCTTTTAGTCTTCTCCTTACAATCTTGATATATTTCACTAGGACACTGTGCAATCATACAGGCAGAAATCTATCACAGAAAAGGCAGCAATATGAATATCCTTTTGCTTCTACAGTGCCAGATAACAACAAACTGAGTGCCATCACACATCAGATGTGAGGTCTCAAAACTATATATAAAGCCAAAATTGTGTAATATGCATATCACATGTTCAAACCCCCAAAACATACACACACACCTCCAACCCCACCCCAGTGGACCACTCATTTACTGTTGCCTTCCCACCTTTTATTTCTAATCTAGTGTGTCTCTCCATACGGTATCTATCTCCCAGGCTCCGAGTGTATGTGTGTGTGTGCATGTGTGCAGGCATTCGCAGCACTGCAGCCCCCCAACGCATCAAGAGCGCATGTTAGGAAGGGACCTTGGTATCCACCCCCTTGTATCCACCCCCTTGTATCCACCCCCACGACTGACGACTCCCGTGCTTATTGGGGCTTTGTTGCCGTGGCAGCGTCTCATTATGTAAATGATGTCTCCCTGATGAGAAGGAGGCAGGCGCAGCCGTGATGTTCGCTGCTCCAGACTGTGTAAAATTGGCTTCAGGGACCAGTGAAGGATTGTTGCTATATTTAGCAGTCTTCTTAACAATGCCTTTCTTCCCTATTCTTTCTAACATCCTCGAAATAGAAAGCCCACTCACATTTAACACTTGCTTCTTCATTTTCCCACAGTGAAATTAGCACACAAACGCATACTAAGGCACACACCAACATTTCAGTTGAGAGGTTTACTACTTCAGGGTTTCATATATTGTGATTTTAACACTTATCTGAATTTCTTTTATCTTCTTTTCCCTGTTGAATATATCACTCTGAATGTATTACCCTTCCATCCTCTGTCCTCATCAATGCTGAATGAATGAGCTTTCTCTGAGGAATGGTACTAATGGCTTTCTGCTTTAAATCAACGTTCATATTCCAGCTCAAGAGAAGCCAATGCTAAGAGCCCCGGTCACTCCAGACATTAAACATGACCTGAAGACATATACAGTGCATATATGTGCCTTCAAATTAGGCACAATTCTTTCTTTTATCCCCTTCTCAGTGTCTAATAGTCATAATAGTCTTTCCGCTTTCTCTGAGGACGTCAATGATCATGTCCATCTTCATAACTGCACTAATGCACACCAATATTTAGTTTGTGATCCTCCTTCTTCCCATCAGCCAGGACACGTGGAAGCTCGAAGCACATGCACTACTTCTTGAATCCTCTGCCACAGTCTCTCGAGACTTTCTACATCTCCAGTCTAATGAAACAGCTATTTTGACTGTGTGACCCAGAGATCAATATGGTCAATAGCATTAACCTCCAGAATGCATGGCAGCAGAAGGTAGCAGGTTCAGTCAAGAACTTAATTAATGAGCAGCAACTGAAATTGCTTACTCTTCCTCATGCTTCCAACTCCTGCCATAGAGTGACTGCATCTTTTGATCTCAACTCGACAGCCTGTTACATAGCAACTCTAAACCTTACTGCATATATTACATGAATGATTTTCATATTCAACTATTAGGCATGATAGCAACAACATTCTTCTCAGTGTCTTTCCAAAATGTTTCAGCTGGATATTATAGCTGGATACACATATAGTTAAGGAATGGTTACGATTTGGCAGGATTAGGGAAAGAGTGAAGTCATTACTTAAGATGTACTAATATTTAATCCCATTTTCCTGAAAAATCCAGCCTAAAATAGGGAAATTTAAAGTTTTGGTAAAGGCAGTCAAATTTATATAAAGAGTGTAAATTACAAAATTCAAAAGCAGTTTTCAGCCAACAGAGGCACTTTAATGATGTGGTGCACCAGCACATTGTTGTTAACGTTCATTTAAAACTACTATATCTTTAAACCTGAACCCGCTGAACCCTCCCCTGCTCATTGTAAATGTGGATATCACTAACTGGAACGTCTGGCTGCAGTTCTGTTTCTGCTTCCACACACGCTACTTGCACGCAATATTGCATGTTAAGGAACAGATTCCAGCGTTTAATTGAACACAGTTAGGCATACCCAGAGCAACATAAGCTGCAAGAAACAATGGGTCAGGCCTTTGAAGCCATTACCAGTCTCCTAAAGATGACCTTGATGTTCCCAATACCTTGTCAGCTCAGGACGTCCCTCCTGCTTTCCACACTGATGCTTCTCCTCTTAGGAAGTGAGTACTGCTGAGGTGGAACACTGATGCAAGCTGATGTGAAGCCCTGTTCATAACTTGCTTGCAAAATGAGCTGCTGGATTGGGCGAGAGCAGGAAATGGGTAATCCTGTTAGCTATTCTCTGCATGCGTGCAGAGGAGATGGTGGTCTGAGGTTCCGGTGTCTTCCTGGTGAATCATCACTACAGACTCCAGGGCTGTGCTCAAAGTTAAGAAACTACCAATCACTGGTCTGCATTCTGTTCATACCACAAACATTTGCCTTAACCATTAACTCTACATTGGTCTGCCTGTAGCTCTTGTTTATTACCACCGGTCCAACCTTATCACCTCCCTTTCTTATATCGCCTTAATCCCCATTATAGTTTTTACCAACTTTAATTAGCTCATGTCCAGAGCAACTGTTAATCCTGAGCATGATTTAAAGTATAGAGTTCAGCAAGTCATAAAACCTTTGTACACTACATGATTTTGAGACCTTGACTTTGCTTGGAAATATTTCACCACATAATGTCCCTCCCTTTAATCTTTAGCAATACACAATAATTCCACCAGGCTCTGTGCCTCTGTTGTCTTGCGATGACGACAGCAACTAATGGTGTCTGCTGTAACCTTAAGATACTTTCTCTTCCCTCATAGCTCTCTGTGATGATTTAGTTGTGCATGAAAAAGACTCAAATCTATAATATATTTATGTTAAGTATGAGTGAGTTACTTCTATGTGTGTGTGTTTGTTATGTTTTCCAAAAGCATATTTGTCTGAATAGTCTGAGAGAAACATGATGAAATTTTCTTGAAGGACTTGCGTCATCCATAAGTACCGCACAGTCCTTCACAAAAATATCCAGTACAAGTTTTCCAGACCTTCAGTGGAGTCTCATTCTGTTTGGAGATAAATGAAGAATGAAGATGACATCTGTGGTATTCAGCTCCTGTGGCACATACTGTACACAGTCTCTCAGGGGGGTGTGAAAGCTTACAGACAAATGAGTCAGTGCTGCCACATGCTCAGTTGAACTGATGAGCTCTTCCCTTTATCTCAGATGGGCTTACAGCATTTGATCGGGGGTGATTCCATTAGCACTCAGAGTTAGACTGTCACACACCTGGCAAAGGTATTATGTGGGGACAAATTAATTCGGTTTGCCATTTGTCATCTCCTCTATACAATAGGTGTAAAAAAGACAATGCCATTACAGTGTGCTCTGTGCAGAGCAGCTATAGAGAGCAGATGAGATAAAGACACACTTAAGAGCCATTTTCTGCTGATGTCATCTTTGTCCAATTTAGAAGATAATAAGCCATTGGAAAAACTGTCATGCTTTTTCTTCCTTGTCCCATTAAACCCCTGAGCAAAGACGAGGACTACTAACCTCGATTTGGCTTCCAGGTATTAGCATTCATAGGACAGTGTTAGTGATGCCCATATAGTTGCTGTCACCGTAAAGCCTTATGTGACATAGTTTTGAATACGCAGGGAGAAGTGATTCCACTTCACTCCCACTGAAATATTCCAGTCATCTGGCCCTATGGAGGGACATCACTTATTGTTATCAAGGCAGTTTGACACACATAACCACAATTATGGAGGATTATCTTTCGATGGGATTAACTACTGTAGCATTGAGTGCATTTCTGAAAGTAACATTGCAGTAATCCAAAAACCCACAGGTAATAATCCCACACCTATTTGTCAGAGTTCTGATCTGCACCATTATATTGATGAAAGAAAATTAGATTATTATCATGAGCCATGTTCAACATCCACGGACCACAGACAAATCCGAAGCAGGCTGCCAGTGTTTGGCCCCAGTAATGTCCAGTTCAATGTTGTCAAAAGAAAAGTTGCATTTTGCGGGGTTTTTGTGAGATAACGCTAAACTGTAATTTACATAACTGTCTCTGCTGCTGTGTCTGCATATTGCAATGTTTGTGAAACAGCTGTGCAATTCAGCAGAGAGACAGATGTTTTTACCATCATGGCCATTTTGTGAACAAAGATTAAAAGCCTACAGCCCCTCTGAGTGATGATATTTGAAGAGGAATACAAATGACTCATGAACGTAGTATCTTCTGAGGGGTATTACCACATTAAGAAGTCACTGACTGAGAGTACGTACGAGAAACCAATGGCATGTGTCAGCTGCTTCTGTGGCATGGCAAATGACTCTCACAGGCCAGCATGTTCCAGTAGGCACTGAGGGAATAGTTCACAAATCCATTCACCTCAGAAGACATGCAGCTCTGTGGATTACCAGCAGCAAGCTGACTAATGCACCAGAGCAGTCAGGTATTTAGAGATTTTAGCGGCAGAACACTTGGTGATGACGTCAGACAGGGCATGATTCCCTTTCAAAGTAAAGAGAAAATGACGGGATGAAAATATCCTGCAGATATTACATCTACAATGAACTGATCGTTACTGAAGCACCTATTCATAACTTTGTTCTCAAAGAAACAAATTGTACAGAATCCCAGAGAACACGACCCAGCCAAGAAGCAGTAGCCAATTGCAACCAATCACAGGGCACCGGTGTCACTCAGAAACCTAAGTTGACAGAGGAATTGAAGAGACGGGCTCCCAACATTCCCAAACACAGATCAGTGTTCAAGTCAGCAATGGAGAGTGGCAGATCTCTGATGTGAGGTGAGCCAGTTTCCTCCAGGCAGTGTGGCCGGATCTGCATCAGTACAAAGAAAGCAACTGACAAGGAATGCAAACACCCAGTGCTTACTTTGAGCAAACTCTTTCAGTTGTGTTGGATGCATTATATGAAATATGGTACTGAATATACTGTAGCTTTTCAGTGAAGTACAGGTTCACATATTTTCCAAGTCTGTCTTAAAGTAATAGATTAAAACAGTTTTTTTTCTTGCTCTTTCTGTTCAACTGGCCATTTAAATATCACTTCCTATTGCACTTTCAATGTAAGTGATGGGGAAAAAATAGGCTAGCCTCATTTTGTTTCAAACTGTATTCTAAGGTCTGAAGCTAATATGAGTCTTCAGCAATTGGGGTTAGTCAAATCAAGAGAATAGCATCCAAAATCCCCCCAGTTCTACAAGAAAACACTGTCAAGAGAAACAAGAAAATGGAATTACATAGGAAAATAATTTAGCTTTGGAGGGTATCCACATGATTTGACAAACTCAAACAAGTTGAATCCTCCCAATGTCCAGTATGAACAGGAGGAATGATTACAGCAAAAAGAAAAAACAACTACCTGTTTTTGTGGATAAATGAAAATTGTGAATCTGGAGTTTAATTTTAACCTGACCAAAATAGTCCTCTAATCTTTCTTTCTAATAAAGAATACGTTAAATCTAAACACTAAGAATCTTGTTTTTGCACTGAAAAAGTCATGATGCATGTGACAAGATTGATATAACTGACTTGAAGTGGTCGTCCAAAAAACTTCACTCTTGAGACTGTATAGCCACTAAGAAGGATATAAAAGAAAAGAGCTTGAACTAAATTTTGTGTGAGTATCTTAGAGAAAGAAATGATTTTAAGCTGACCTTGTCAAATAGCAGGAAATCCTCTGAGCTCACTTGGTTCAAGATTTATTTGGAATCATTTTCCAAAACCGTGGGATTAGAATTTGAGGACCCCCACATGAAAATCTGCTGGCCTACAACAGTATGCGTCTGCAAGTGAAAACTGAATACTCTGTATTGCTGTAACTTGTCAATGTATGCACAGTAGGATGTATACATTGACTTGACAGAGAAAACAGAAATTAGGTGACTTATACCCTGCATACAGTTATGATGTATTTTATATCTTTTCACAGTGGTAACTGTGTTTCTACTTTACTAAAATGCCAGCAATGGCTGACTACTTGTGCATGTACTCTTTCCCCCCACTACATTTATCTATCAAACTTTCAGTGAAAGACGACAATAAAACTTGACAGTGCCATTAAATGGAAAGAATTTAACCCAGAAGGAAGTGTGTGGCTTTGCAGATAAGATTAGAGCAGGTGTCAGTGTTGTGGAGGGCAGAGCTGCATGCATTGTGATTAATGAAGCAGTTCCAAACTCCTCTCTGGGTATCTATTGATTGAGTTCTGTGGCCAGCCTCGCACTGAATTAATCCGCCTGCAAATATGCAAGACTTATGCCTTCGGCTCAGCTCGGACCTGCAATTTCAGGAGGACATGAATCCACCGGCTGACACTCATGACCCAATAGGGGAGTGTGTAAATGCAATGCACTGAAACCAAGTCTGAAGAGAAGGGCATGAGTACAGTAAAATGTATTTGCAAACAGGAAACACATGAAGAAAAGTTCTCATAAAACTAAATGTTGGATTAATTAAACTGAGTATAGCAATATACTGTTATAACATCAACCAGCTAAGGGAGAAACAACTTCTGGGGCAATGCATCAATACAGCCCTGTTAATAAGTGTAAACAAGACTTCATCAAACTGAGTTTCAAAGCCGAGAGAGTGTGAACGTCATGCTTTGAAACATCACTTTGTCTGCACAAGTTAGCTTCACAAGGACAGCGTGAATATAACACAATGTGATTCACTGGTGTTGATCCTGGAGCTCTGCTATACACACATCCCTCCTTCTACCTCACCATGTCTCTCTGTGTCTATGTATGACTACAGGATGAACTATGGCTTTCCGAGCAAGAGAGACAAATTTCTGTCACAAAACTGCAACACAGTATGCAATTCTAACTTTGTCAAATTTGCTGTACAAACATCTGGACAGAACCAAGTGTAAAGCAAGAACGTTATTCGTTCGTAGCTACCTAATCCTGTTTTGGCATTGTACTAATGTCGCCCAGAAGAACTTGCCCAGCAAAGTTGTGAACATGGCCAGCAAAATAATAAGCACTAAGCATGGGCTACAGCACTGGGGGGCAAAAGAACACACATTCTTGTCAACATTATTCTTGCACATTAAAACTTTCTACATGAATACTTCATAGTAGAAAGTAGGCTATTGCATATTCTGTGCTGCATTGTGTCTTATACTAACATTCATTTCTCATATTGTATTTTTATACTTTATAAGCACTGTATGACACTGCAGTCATACCTTGTCAGGCAATGACAGAAAGTGAAAAAATGTCTTTGGCTGCACAGTTTAAATGTCAGTTTTTTAATATGATTACTACTCGGACCACTAAAGAGGAAATATATTAATTCAATATTTTTCTATTTTCAAATAGAAACTTTTGAAAGAGTTTTCTAACCATCAAATTTAATGTCATGTTTTGTCTGCTCTATCCAGAACTGGAATCCGTCCCCACATGCACTGGGTGAGAAGAAGCAACTTGGATGCATCCTTACTATATCAGCATGCTTAAAAAGTCAAAAATATCTGGGGGCGTTTCAACCTCTAGTTTACCTTCAGTGTTTCCAAGATGTACTGTTTTTCCTAAAAGTCCAAAATGATCAGTATAAATGAAAGGAAGTGTGAGTATCGCTGCTGCTCTGAAAAAGCAGGGCAGTCCGAAGCTTCTGTAGGCCAACAGCTTGCAGAAAAAAAGCTGTGGAGATAGCAGGTGGTTCTGGCTTTAACGGACTGTTTCCCTGAAATAATTAGTGGGACAGGTGGTTGCCTATGTTGGCAGGGTCAATACAGATTTTCCCTGCGCAATTCCCTGCTCCGGTGCCATTCAAGTCTCTGATGGAGAGCCGCTGGCACCAAGTGACCCACTCAGTGATGCAGATAGTGAACTGCAGTTTTTTTTTCTGCCCTAAAATTGGAAGGCAGCAGACACACCAGCTTTTGGATTTAGATACTAAACTGTGCTTTGTTGAATCTTCTTGTTTAAAGTAAAGATTTTTTCTGTCTTATCTGGGAGTTTTGGAGATGGTGCTGCCCTAGGGCTCAAATGAGTCAGTCATTCACACATGCCATTGATTTCCAGAGGGAGATGAGAGGGGAAGTTGCGATGGAGGTTAATTTTAGAATCAATTCATATTTTGCTCACTGTATAGTCAGCACAAAATGCCAAGCTGACACCTCCATCCTGTCAGTTGTGTTTTATTTACTTTTAGCGTGATTAGTTTTAGCACATTTAGTTGTCAGGGAACATGTATAAAAGACAGCAATTGCATACAAAGAACAGGGACGCTCTGTACCAGATTTAATTCTGCAGGTCCTGGACAGGTAGAATACTCAAAAGTATGCTCAAAATTATAATAAAATAATTGTTGTCATCTCTAATACAATTAATGCAGCATAATTTAAATAAAAAAGAAGATGACTAAACATAAATGAAAGGTCGATGATGTAATCTTAACCTCAGAATATACTTGAATAAGAACAAGTTTTGACTGTTGCTGTACATTTCTTAAAAAAGTGACTAAAACAAACATGAAATTAAACTTTTTTTTTGTCTTGTAGTCACGGTTGATCGATACAGCAAATTGATGCCAGTAATGAGTTAATACTGCAACAATAAGACGCTTTACATTATACATTGTTAGTATTATCATTATTATTATTATTATTATCATTATTAGTATTATAATTATTATTATTATTATGTGTCCCTTCTGAGTGTGCGCTTACAGTATAATAGCCCATGAAAAGGTAAAACAATCTTATCTCAAAAGTTCATTGTCCATGAATAATTGGCTGCTCATAATTCTGGAAGATGATAACATGAATGGCCTATAAATGAAATAAATGTAAAGGGCAAGTAAATAAAGGTTTCTGTACATGCTGTGTGTAGTACTATCTGTAGTGTCACCATTATTGCATAGTATGTGCCACTTATAGTAACATCAACGTGCAACGTCATCACTTGGAGCAGTGCTGCCAAAATAAGCCAATTAGGTTTATTGATTTGTAGTGAGCACCTTAAACAGAGCCGGAACCTGACAACACTGGAGATCCAATTGAGCTGCTACACTGTAAATAAACAGGAAGGCTGCAATGGGCAAGCTGCCACATTGTAAATACAGGTTGTTATATTACACGCAGGAAAGTCTTGTTTGTACATTGACCATAAACATATCTTCAGGCAATAGAAAGTCATGATTTCTGACTTCAATAAAGACTTCAAAGACAATAGAACAATATAGTATTTTGGAGGGTGAGAACTGTCCCCTATAGAAACAAATTTACTGACGCAATAAAATGCTTCATTATCAAGCACCACATGCTCTATTTATTTATCTATTTTTTTCTTATTGTTTAATAGAGAGCCGAGCATCAAGACGATGATGCTGTAATGTGTGCGCCAGTGCGTAAATTGTCGTGCACATCCCTTGTGTATAGAGCAGGTTACGATGATTAGTCCCGCCAGGTTTCTCTGGCAACCCTGTCTCCGCTCTGTCTCCATGGCAATGGATAGGCAGTTTACTTTCTTTTTTTATGAGAGGTAAAAGGGTCTGATTTTTGTGCACCATATAGGTCATAAACTCGGGCTATACGAGAGCGAAAGGATCCGGCTCCGCGATTAGACAGATGTGGTGAGAATTGTGCGGCTCAGTATGCGGATAAGGTGCGAGCAAGGAAAACAAAGGGACATTTCAACAGGATGCCATTCACACAATGGGACATCCCTGTCAACATGTCAAAATGAATGGTTACTTTTTAGTGTAAATACATATTTTCGTATTCGCAAACTGTGACAACGTGCGACAAAATGAGCCTTCGCTTTGTCTATAATTGCCTCTTTGTGTACGATCACCAAGTCAATGCAAGTAAAGCATGTGATCTCAAAGCAACACATCGTGCAGCATATAGGCCTACAGCAGCACCTGCTTAGATCTTAAACAGCAGTATCCACATGCACCGTGCTGGAGATGGTTCACCATCAGTGGTTGCTTATTGTTTTCAATGACCTCAAAGGGTGATTTTGAGCACCATGCAGGGAATGAATGGGTGCGTGGTTCGCGTCAGAGGAGAAAAAAAACTGTGATTTAGGGGCAAAGCAGTCTTTGTGCATGGAAAGGCTCGCCTTACCCTTGGAAGCATCCTTGTCTTCTTTAGGCTTCGCCACTTTTCCGCTCATAGATCCCAGTTTGGATGTGTAATTCCCGATTTAGACAAGAATCGAAATCCTTTTAATTGCTGACTGTCCTCAATGAAATCCCTACCAAAGGTTCCAGGTGATGAGATAAGGGTTCTGTGAAGAGAGAAATATTTAATCATAATCATATTTTTTCTTTAATAACACAAGAGCAGCGTTTGATGTTAGAGAGGAGGATCAAATGACGAGACAATGGGATGTGGGAAGGTGTTTATCAATCGGATCTCAATGAAAACATCCAACTAGTTATTCTCTATGAACACATTCACACCACAAAGAGCCCATATAATAAACAGCAGGAATCAACCTATAGTGCATGTGTATCTTATCCTTTTCCACTTTGAAAACCACGCTTTAACCTACCTTATCTCCTCCACGTTTTCCGCTACATCAATGCACATTGATGAAAGGAAACGCTCACACCATGAATCCCGTTATGTTGCATACAAAAAAAAATCACGACCCGCTTTACTGTGACAAAGGAGAGGAGCACAAAAAAAGCTGCGAAATGGAGAGCAGGGTTTTGGTTCTTCTTTTTTTTTCCAGGGGGCTTCAGTCAACGTTGAGGAGAAAGAAGTCAAAATACTGGACCGTCCTATCTACAAACCAACCCCTGGAGAAATGCCATCCAGTGTTGCTCTTGCGACCAGGTTTTCTTGTCAGAGGCTTTTTTCCCACTGACGAGCTCTGCTCCTCTAAACGCTCGGCAGGCAGAATCAACAGGATACACAACGTGAGAGCGCCCCCCCCCCCCTCCCCACCACCACCACCACCACACACACACACACACTTTGACTTCAGTATCACAGACACCGTGTTTAAGTTGTGTGGTCGACGTGGTGAAAGTATTAAAACAGGAGGTTGTGTTGCATGGTGCACATCATCTTTGCTGTTGCTCTCATTCAGTTTGCCTTTGCACAGCTCTGCGTTCTCCCATTCACACAAGCTGCAGGCTGCGTATTTCCCTCTCATAAGATCAGTTGTTTTCTTTGGACTTCATGAAGTGCATGAGATGTTTGACTTTTTTGCAACTGAAGGACAACTTGAGGGGAAAAGGGATGAAATAAAACTCGCACTTTGTGGTTTATTATATAGACTGTTGAGTCAGTTTATAGTGGAAAACTTTGTTGCACTTCAGCGGGCCCAGCTTGTAAGAATGATTTATGCTGTCTAGTAAGGTTATGAAGTGTTAAAGCATGGTCTCAATCAATACTACTGTTATGTGAAACAAAATAACTTTGTAATAGTCATATTCGTGAAGATGACAATTTGGTTCAGTAAATGTCACCAAATCAGTCATAACCTTTCTAAAAGTCTATTCTTTGAGATTGCTGCACTTTTTTTTGTCAAAATATCAAATCGAAATCATTTTTATGATATCAGCAAAAATCCTCACACCTTTTTCAAAATTATTAAAACTCATGTAGTCTAACAGTAACATAATTACATTGTTGTTTTTGCACTTGGAAAAAATAGTACTGTATATTGCATATCACTAAGAGAGGTAAGCTTTAGTGTGTCATTATTGTTGTCTTAAGGTTTTCAGCGTTTCTTGCTCAGCCATCTCTGAGATTACTGCTGCCACTCAGTACAATGAAGGTTAATGGAGCTTCATTTGTGAGCACTGAAATTACCCCACCCCCTCCAAAAAACCCTACCATCCTCCTTTCTTTTGATAAACCACAGATTTCTTCAGAAGTGCCTTCCACCTAATGGCATGTGAAAACTTTTGACTGTGACTAGAGAAACTCTAAAATCAAGTTTTATAACAACAAAACAGTTTTTAGGATGTGTACACAAACTGTTGCTTCACAAGGCATCAGTGTAGGAAAAGCTATCTATCATGACCCTTTTTTTCAGTGTTACTATATTGACACTGATAATCGTGTTGACTGAAAATGAAAGCTATTACATGAACAGTAGGTGTTGCTGTCCAGCAATGTCTTTGATTTTCAACATTATTATCATAATTATTAACATTAATATCAGCGAGCTGAAGGTTTGTTTGTGTGACTCAGTGCAATTTACATTTGTGTCTCAACACACAGTCATGCAGGATCCTTACCTTTAAATCTGATAAGGTGAAGCCTAAAAGTGACACGTCATCCCTCATTTGTACTTCCAACAAGTGTCCAGCTCCAAACAGCCTCACTGACCCAAGAAAATCCAAATTGTTTTTAGGCTTCTTAATCCACAAAGGTTACTACACTTACACTACAATAATGAGTAATATTATTTTTCCTTTTTCACTGAGTGGCACCAGTCCAACCCCAGTCCAATCCCAGTCCAATCTTTTTGGGCTTAATGTCACATGTCTTGGCCCTGCAGGTCTGTAGCACTCGGTGGCAGCAGAGGAAAAAGACCTGCTGCTTGAGGGCTACAGGATCTACAGTATATGCTTGCTATTTTTAGAAGAAATTGGACTCCTTTCAAACTTTCTTCACATGCTCAAATCTTCCTGAGACATCTGGGCCACACTGTGGCCTGTTTGGTGTGTTTCAGTCTTTGGCTCTGCCTCAAATGATCAAATCATTATGGTTTTAAAACCACATTTTCTTTGAGTTTAGTATATTATTTCTCTATCTACCTATTACTCCAAACTAAGCGAAATGGATAACTGAAAACATGATGAGGTGCAGTTGTAATCTACAGTATATTGATCTTTTTTAATGTTGCATTGTAATTTTTTCTGTCATGCACCATTATGTGATGATTGAAATATATATAACATCAAACCTAAACAATTTGCAGGCTAAAATAGTTTAATCAAGAAGTTTACAACACAACAACATTGTTTATGCTATTTTATGTACACATTTTTCTTTCAGATCTCTTATTATTGTTGAATAAAAAAGACTAACTATCTTCTAACTTTTGTTTTACACTAATTAAGTAATTCACTCTGTACATCCAGCTTTATTTTAGCCTTAAATTGTATTCTTTAAGTCTTAAATTTATTAATGTCTCTTTGATAAAATAATTTGGTCCTTGTCCATGAGTCTTTTTATGATGATGAATAATGTAGATGTAACCATAATATAAACTAAACCGTAACCTTAAAAATTGAGCCAAAACTTAGTGGAATCCAAACCATATTAGCCATGAAAATCTGTATCACAAGTCATCAAGCTGTATATATTGTTGAGCTAGTAAATGATCATGTACAGACTGAGCAAATGTAGCAGAACACAGGAGGCAGAGGTAGTATGGATGGAAGCGCATTGTTTATCAAAATATATTTTAAATTGTGCATGCATTCCCAAAAATGTACATTTAGGGTTTTAGAGTATGTGCTTAGGTGACAAGACAAGATGTTTACAGAGGAATTGGTGAAATAATATCATGACAAATCTCCCAAAATGGCAGTGACTCCTTCCTTAACTGATGATTTGAGTTAAAGCTCTGGTTCACCAGCAGGGTGTGAGCATGTATGTGGGGAATGAGGTATATGGAGCGAGGGTCAGAGAGAGTGTAAATGTCAAGGGGTTGTGTTCCCACTGTGTCCATGGCCTGTGGCCCCCTTTGACCTTTCCAGCAGGGCATCACACCACAAACTACATTCACCTCCAGCCTGTTTAAAGCACTGCCCTGCAGCCTGGTTAGTACACCACAAACAAATGCTTGACACACACTCTGTCACCCCTGATGTCACATCACAGGCTGTGTCTAACAGTGCCACAGAATAACCCTGAATCACTTCTGTCTGTCTGTCTGCTGATGGCACGATTTCTGCAAGGAAATGCACCATCACCTTAAACTCACATGCACACAGTCAGCAAACCTATGCTGTTTTAGTTTTTCTTTAGTGTCACGTTTCATAATTGTTACACTAATACACATATACCTAACAAGCTCAGCAATGTTAGCTCCAAGATATGCAAACTAGAGAGTACAGTAGATAAAAAGCTGTCAATTACTGATTATCATGTTGTTTTAAAATATTCTATGAAACATCAGTTAAAATGTTGAGGGGCAAGATAATATTTTTTACTATAGGTATTATGAGACAGATATTTATATAAAATGACATAGAGTTGATAATAAGTATACAGTATAAATGTTTTTAAAATGAGATTATTCTGCTTACATGAAAATGTATTCTTAAAGATACACTCATACAGAGTGAGACAGATTTTTGAAGAGAATTTAAGATAGAAAGGAACTGAAGAGATGCAGTCACATGGGTTTCCTATGGATTAGAGATGTAACAATTAGTCAATTAATCAATCAAATTAGCATATATATAATCAAATAATGATTTTCATAATAATTTTCAAATCATTTAAGTAAAAATGCCAAAAACAATGGATTTGAAGCTTTGATGTGTCATATATGGTAGTAAACTGAATATCTTTGGATTTTGAACTGTTGATTGGATAAAACATGACATTTGAAAACACCACCTTGGGGCAAAACAGGCATTTTTCACTATTTTCTGACATGTTGTATTTTATACTAGAATCTCTTCCATGGCTCCCTGTTGTGTATAGAAGCCAGTTTAAAATTCTCATTCTAACTTACAGAGCTTTGCACGGTCAGGCTCCTGCATATGTGATGGGTCTAGTACACCCTCACTCATCAGCTCACTCTCTTAGGTCAAATGTGTCAAACTTGCTGTCTGTCCCAAACCCCCGCCTTAAGACCCATGATGATCAAGCTTTTAAGGTCATGACACCTAAACTGTAAAAAGCTATGCCCCTAGCCTTACAGTCTGTTGATTCTGTGGATTCATTTAAAGAGCACCATACTGGCATTTTATGTTTTTCATTGTGTATTTTTATTGCATATTTTAGTTTTGCGCCTCTATGGAGGCAATAATAATAACATTTACTTAGTTTATAGATCAAACCATTAGAGGAAATCACTGTCGGATTAATTGATAATAAAATAATTGTAAGTTGTGACCCTACTGCAAGTGCTATTGTTTCTTCCAACATTTGTTATCTTTGGGTCTGTTTTTCTTATATTTACTTGAATAATGAGAGGAAAACCCTTATTTTTTCACCAGATTCTTAATAAGCTGATTTAAACTTTTGCCACAGCAATTACTGTATATTACTGATTGCTAATGCCATGATAGTGAGGTCATACACTACATGTAATATAGTATAATCATAATGCACTGTATGCTTGTCATACACACATTAAGCAAAATTAATATATGGTGTTATTTTAGTACTGGATTTAACATGTCATGTTCCAGTGGCTAAGCCTGATTGTGCACAACAAATACTGTGGGCAAAGCAAATTAATTAAAGTTAGAGTATCAGGTTTTACAAATATTCATGCTATTTTGTTAATGCACCCTTCACAATATAGGAATTAGTTAATCACAATTGCAATCACATTATATGTCTTTGATCAGATATATTTTAATGGAAATTATGTACATAAAGCTTCTATATATTTTTAAACCAATTCAGACTCTTGGCTCTACTCACTCTTAAAAAGTATATATTTGTCATAGCAGTCAGTTCAAAATCAATTTGCTACCTCATCTGCACACACAGCTGACTTATAAATCAGTTGCATGGGATGGCATAGTAACACATGGCCAATAGGGAAGGAGCTGTTTGATTTGTAACTTAGCTAGACCGAAAATCACCCAAGGTGATATCTGTAGAGGAGCTGGTGTGAGTGCTGGGAGTAATCAGTCCTAAAATCATACTCTGGGAGAGGTGGTGGAGTGTTGGAGGGTGATTAATGCACCAATATTGTGAAGCAGGGTTATTTGCCTGCCTCTGATTGTAGGTGTTTGCCTGATTCAAGCTCTGAATCTGGCTGATAAGGTAATCAGGTCCTGGTACAGAAATGCTGTTGTCAGTGGATACAGGCTGGAGGTCTTTTTTGAAACGTGCCAGGTGGGATTTTACGCAACAAATGTTTTCTCTCACATACAAGTGAGTGTGCCTCAAGTTTTATTAATCACTGTATGTAATTCACTCTTATTAGAGAACTGCAGATTTACCAGTCATTTAGTTAATATAGGACATGGAAATGATAAAAGTTCGATTTTAAAAATAGTTAGACAGACATAAGATTATACAACACTATGCAGGAGAGGTGACATGCCATAGACCTCAAGCAAGGCAAATACATCTTGATATTAAATTAATATAATGGATAATATCAAACTATTAGCTCATTGATGTGTGTGTGTGTGTGTGTGTGTGTGTGTGTGTGTGTGTGTGTGTGTGTGTGTGTGTGTTCAAAGGCTTGGGCATAAAAGTGATGGATTTAATCAAACATTCATCGTAGGATATTTGCACCTACTAATTTTTTTCGGTGCACTGACCTCAGTCTCAAAGGTCAGAATTGGGTCAGCAAGTTATTTCAAAACTAAAGAGGTCAGGGTCGAAAGGTGCGACATGATGTCGTATTTCTGTCACATCTCCCTTTAACACACCACATAATTGACTTGGCTGCTCCCCAGATTGCATTTTTATATCTCTCATGACACAGAGTCAGGGTATATTTCAGCTGTGGGACAGATGATCTACATGTATTCGGTGCAGTGGAATAACAGCAGCTGATGCTCTGCCAATTACCTCTGGTGGTGAAGTCTTCATCAGGCCGCTGGCAGATGTGTTAATAACACCTGAGGCATGTTTTACTACCTTTAAAGTAATTTCATTTGATTTATTAATATGAAAAATTCATTTGACCCATTTCCACTTAATTTGCTCTGTCCAGTGTAGCTTTTTGCAAACTCATTTTTGACATTAAGCAGGAAAAACAGTGAGCTTCATGGGCACTTTCTGACCAGGAGGGATGGGAGCTCCACTTTTCATTAACGGTGGCTGAACATCCCTGAGCCGGCAGCGCCTGTCAGCTCGGCTGCATCACAGCACACAGAGCCAGAAATGGATTTGAGCTCTTATTTCATAGGAACTCACAATAGTACTGTGTTTCTGGTTTACTGAGTAAGATGGCTAATTACATGTAACCTAAATTTAACCTTATGTTAAACTTTTACCTTGTCACTGGCTCATTATTTATCACACACCCGCAGGTTGTAAACAACTTTGGATAAATACCCATAAATGATGCATTTACAAATGTAGCTAAACTCATGAACTAATTAAACCAAGCATTACTGGGTCACTGACCCATTTAGCTTTACCTTGTTTTATAAGCTCATAAGAGTGAGAATACATCTACTGCTTTTTACTGACATTTTAGTACATAAATTTACTTCAAATAAGAGACTTTTTGATCAGTCAGTTTCTGCAGGATTATACAGGAAGAAATCAATCCACAAAATATGAAATTTAACATGCTAAAATTAAATACTGCTAGACTGTTTACATTTCCAATACGATTACAAGTGCATTATGGGTTTTAAATACCCTTTCTTTGTATGTTTTACTGGCATGATTTCATCTGAAAAGCCTCCAGCAGGATCTATTTAAGACTATTGGACTGTGACTAGTGTTGTGAGCCTCTGAATGCAAACACTGCCTCTCTGTCTTCAGCAAAATATCAAGCCAGTTGTTAAAATGTCAGAGTGTTTGGCTTGGTGCGGACGCATGTGGGCAAGCGGGGGAATGGGTGTGAAACGTCAGGCTTTCAAATTACATAAATGACTGTACTAATTAACAGAGCGAGACTCTCAAATATCACATTAATGTCAATGACTTTATCCAGAGGAGGGGGTGATGGGGGGGCCGCGCTTTGAGGCCTGCAGTGCTTCTTCTTACAGCTCACATCATAGGAGCTCCCTGTGGATATTACTGTACAAGTTCACAAGACTGAAGAGTTGTGAGACACCCAGTAACAGAAGTCTAGATTCAGTTTCTGAGTATCAAACAGTATCATATTTCTCTTTAATTACTGCTACATAACTTATAACTGCCTGCCCCATGTTTCAATACCACAGAAACAGCCATAATAATGATAATGTCAACCATAGTTTCAGAGATGTACTTCACAGAGAAGAAACTGCCCTCTGAAAGTAGTTGAAAAATAGACAATTTCAGACTGAGCTATGAAATAGTCTAGTTATGCTAAATCACAAATTGTCATATTTGCACTTCTGTTTTTGTCCAGTCTTTTAAGCTACGATAAGCTAAATTAAGTGACTGCTGACTATATTTAACTCATATCTGACTTAGCTGACAAATAATACTTCAGAAGCACACACAATCTGTGATGAAACAGATGAATCAGCTTGACAGCAGCTCTTCTTCTTCAGACCGCCAGTGGGCTTATTATCTAAAACTGGCTCAGAGGGGAAAAAATGTGATGTGAGTGCTTGCATGTCACCAAGGATATAAAAAACTTAACTTTGTTCCCTTTCTTTAAATCTATATGGAGAAGCCCACACATGATATTAACATTCACATGTTATGACCCACAGAAGTCCACCATAAAACCTGAAAGGAATAGTTGAACTAATTAAACAGAACTCGCTCCCTGTTGCCCCAAGATATTCTTCTCTTAACATTGCATCATTCAAATGTCACTACAAACTCACCAGCAAAAACAGACAATAAAGTGTCTATGACTTTCTGCAAAGGTTAGAGGCAGCCCAGACACACAACACCCTGATTGAAACAGTATATGCCTTTTGTGAGGTTTTTCCAATTTATCGTTATACTGTAGTTATCAAAATAGCACAGTACTGAAAAATGTTGCAGCAACAATACTGTCTGAGATTTCTACTGTTCATCAACTTGAGAGAGATGTAGTAGGTCGCATTTTAGCCACGCTAGAGTGATGACTCTATGGGTAGAAATGTCGGTCTGTCATTCACTCTGATGGATAGCCATGAAATCTGGTGTGCACATTTTTGTATGTTCTGCTCAGGATGCACTGTGAAAGCTGTCGTGACCGATTGACCACTTTGTTGTAAGACCATCATGATTCAAATGTGTCCAATGTTTTGGTTTATAGCCAAATATCTGCAAAACTAAGACTAAGTCATAACAGTCACAGTCAGCCTCACCTGCAAATGTTAGCATGCTAACACGCTACACTAAGATGGTGAAGTTATACCTGCTGTTGTCATTGTGACCATGTTGTCAAGCAGGTGTTAGCATTTCTCTCAAAACACCACTATGGCTACTGTCACATGCTTGTAGGCTCTGGCTCATCTTTTAATTTGGTTCACGAATTGAACCTTTAAAAGGTGCAGTATGTAGAATTTAAACAGATTAACAGAGAGAAATGGAATATAATATTCAAAAGTATGTTATAATTCATGTACAATAAGAGTCGTGTTTTTGTTGCCTGTTGAACGAATCCTTTATATCTACAGAGGTAGTGGGTCTTCTTCTACCTAGCCCGCCATGGTGCACCATCATGTTTCTACGGTAGTCCAGAATTACAGAACAGAAAACTATCTTTCGAGTGTGACTTTCACATATTCAGCAGGTTTCCTGGCCACCATGGGTTCTCCTACATGCTTGGAAGGGGAGAATGAGGGCAAGGAGATGCAATTTCCAACCTTATCAGAAGATGCCACTAAATCCTACACAGTGGTCAATGAAATATCACAATATCAAATATAAATAATTCAGTTACTGTATTTGTACAGTTTTTCCAAAATTATGCTGTGCAACCACAGGAAGGTTTTACCACAGCAGAATGTAAGCTTTCTGCAAATGACACCGTATCCTAGGTGAAAGACAAGGATTTTTTTAATCTACAAGGCCCTGACTTCACCCCCCACTGTAGTGACTAATCTAATTGGAGCCAACACAGATTCCCAGCTGTGTGGTGCTGCCAAGGTAAGAGAGCAGATGTAGATTTCAGAGAGATCTTCATAAATCAATAGTCAGTCACAGACAGCTTTACTTGCCGTCTATCCGTCTGGGCACTCACACCGTAGTCTTGTTAGTATGCTCAACTCATAATTCATCACCTCAGTGCTGATGGCAAAAACAATTGTTACTATTTTTTCCTGTCCAGCCAATGGGCCTGTATCCACTCTGCTATTAAACTAAGCTAAGAGACTATGTGGTAAGTATGCCATTGGGGTCACAGCCTCTACACAAGGCTTAGAAACAGACTTAGAAATACACTGTGACTAAACAAGGACAGTGCGCAGTTCAGTTCATTGATGTTTTGAACCTTTCAACTTGAATACCTGTGAAAGTGTACACTGAGAAAACTGGTAAAATTATGTTTTTCAAGGCAGAGAGTCTTTTTGCGTCATCAGACCAAATGATAACATCAAGAGTGAACATATAGATGCCAAATAAATTCTTTACTCTGACATTCACCCTTGTGTGGAAATTATTTAGAAGGTCCTCTATTGAGCAGACAGTGTTGATTATTCAAGTATGAATTATTCAGCCTTTTAACGATTCAATGAAATATAAATGACTCCAGTCAATAGTTGCCAACACTCAAGAAGACTTTAGACTCCCTTTGGGGGGATTTCAGAACCAGTGATGGGTTGCATCTTATATGCCCAACCACAAAATGACACCAGAGTTAAATGTTCAGCTGGCATGCTGAATCAGCACAAGATGCACATCACCCTTGCCCACGCATCATCTTTGGTATTGATTGGCAATACTGTGCAATTATGAAATGGTATGGGGGTACCATCTGATGGTACTTGAGGGGTTACATCCCTGTTATTTTGTGTATGTGTGTGTGTGTGTGCTGATTCAAAACATTGCATATAGGATCTATTAATATATAAGTCATGAGGAAAATTGTTATAGGATTTACACCATTAGAATTGTGTAAGATTTGGCACACTGAATGGCTTTCTAGACAAACATATTCCCACCATTCCGTTTTCTTTTACACTTCTTTAACACTTACACAAACTATCTTGGTGTTTTGGATAGTGTTTGAATCCAACTCAAATTAGTCTGAATGTAAAATATAGAGGAGAGTAAAAGAAAGACTGTATTAAATATATCCATATCTCACACATAGCACACCCTAATAAACAGTTTGTCACTTCACTGCTTCTGATACTTGAAGTTGTTTTTTTTCAATAAACATAGATTTGGATTTATTTTTTTCCTCAGCACTGTTGGTAATGCATTCAGTTTCTGCTGCAATAATAAATAATGAGCCACATGATCTCCCCACCTATCTCCATTACTGTCCTGTTGTGTTGTGTTGAATGACTAAGGTGTGTGTACGCCATCTTGTGGTGAAAAGGCCAAAGTGTGTTTTATTAAATCATTTCTTAAGGGGCGCTTTCACACCAACAACAGTTGGTGCGCACTTAACAGTCCATTCGGACCAAAAGCTCTTAGTTCGGTTCGTTTTCGTTGGTGTGAAAGCATCAGTCGCACTCGGGTGTGCACTAAAGACACACTGAGACCTCCAAAGAGAGGTGGTCTCGGTCCGCTTCACTCCGCACCAAATACCGACCTACCGGAAGATGAGGGAACATCAATCGGACCAATCTTGATTCTTTTGCAGGTGTGAACGCGGACCACACCGCAGCCTGTATGCTACATAGTAACAATTTTACTGCCTGGTGCGGACCAAATAATCGAACTAGTGGTATGAAAGCGCCCTAGACATTACACTGTTCTGGGGAGTAGCTACTGCTAAATAGTAAAACCCTCCACCGGCCAAAAAAAGCAAGATTCATCATGAAAAGCATTGCTTCAGTTAACTTCATGTATTGTATTCCACAACCATGATCAGATTAATTTAAGGCTGATATCAGTCAAGATAACGGCATCTATACGAATGTAGTTTAATCTCAGATGTCAAGCAGAGACCAGACCACAGACCATTTAAATTCACAATGGGGAAACATTTAAAGAGACATGTTTAATATCCACATATGTCATAAATAAAGTAAAATATGACCATTCTAATAAAATACATAATTAAAGCTACTGTACATAAACAGAAGAATACATTGTATTATTTTTTCTATTTAAAATCACACAAGTTGACTAAAATGCTTTGTAAAAACTATATTTAACAAGGCAATCCATCTGTGATAACGACATTGAAATAATGCATGTAGTTTGGTTTATGGCTTATTTATAATGATGACAAAATGCCATGTTTTGGTCTGTTGAGTAAATGGTAACAGCTCAGCCTAATGGTTAAGAACTGGAGCATGAAAACAGACCATGGAAGGTTAAAATCAGGGCACACGTTGTCATAGAAACAAAAAGGTTTTTAGGAAACCCGTTGGGAACTTCCTGTGAGCTCTGTTATTGGAGAAGAAAATGTGGATTTAGATTTAACAAGCCCTGTTAACTGGCTAATCTTCCATTCTATCCCACTGCTTGGTAATATACAAATAAGCATGTGTAATAATCTAAAGGAAATTCCCGGAGTCTACTCCCACATGGTAATGTCGACACAGTGAGTCAGAATGTTTTTCTCTGAGCAAACATGCAACTTATTGTGAGTGTACATGTGCAAACACAGTTCTGTACTTTGGAGTGATGGCCGAGTGTGTGTCTGTTGGGATATCACAGCGCTGTCGAATGGCACCAGTCTTTTTGTTTTGCCTGAATTTGCTGTTTTTACACTTTCATCTGGGTACTGGAGGTATTATATGATTCTTTATGACTCTTATAAGTAATTTTTCTGTGATTTTGGGTTTATTTCAGCTGCTGGGCCGACAGTAAGTGGGCTGATAGTACATGTGACGTCTGTTTTATTTACTTTTTCACATACTAAAAGAATATTAATATATTTTTAAAGATTTTGTTATAACTTATAAAGAGAAGAAAGCTACTTAAACATGGACTCTGTAACTTAATTTTCCCTCTGGTCTGTAGGCCCAGTGTTTCTGTCTAGTCAAGCAGCCGACAGGGTTTTACAGAGACACAAACGCTACAACACTGGTGTGTTTGAGGAGCTGCTGGAAGGCAACTTGGAGAGAGAGTGTATAGAGGAAGTATGTGACCTGGAGGAGGCCAGGGAGACATTTGAGGATGATCAAAAGACAGTGCGTGTCATGCTATTTTTTTATTAATTTATACTATCTTGGTTGCCTGAATTTATCACAGGTTTTATTTTGTATTTTAGATGGATTTCTGGGCAGGATATATAGGTAAGAATGTTTAATAACTGACTTCTAAAACACACAGCAGAAATGTTGCAGTGGTAGTTTTGTCCTTTTTTGTCTTATGTGTATGTTTCTTACCATCATTTTCTGACTCCTGACAATATTAACCTGTGTGCATCATATATCATCTTTTCATGGATTTAACACTAGAAAAGATGAGACTTCTGCTTCCAAAGTACTTCATCTTCTTAGACATTTCTCAAGCTTTTGTGTACAGTAAAGATGTTTCTGCTTCATATTTCTTCTGTAAAAACTTTGCTCTAGAAAAAATGATATTAGATGTCTGTATGTTAAGGCACTGTGTCTGGATTTCCTCAGATGGCAACCAGTGTAAATCAAGCCCGTGTCTACACCAGGGTTCATGTAATGACCATCTTGGCCACTACACATGCACATGTCCGTCTGGCTTCACTGGAAGTAACTGTGAGATTGGTAAGCTTGAAAGTTTGAAAATACGATTAAAAGCAATCAAATTTTGATGCTACATAACCCCAATTTGCTGAGAACATGAGATCTGATGAGATCTCAGTTTCACAGAATAAACAGATGCCTGTTTTGTCTGTTTTTTATAAAGGAAATCAATGGCTCATATCCAGCATCAGTTCAGTTTTAGATTCTAAAATTAGATTGTTTTTCTGTTTGGATTTTCTAAAAACAGCAGCCAAGTGCCCTCTCTGTGAGAAGTGACTGCATTTACCAGAACACACTTATATTTGACAGGGCACTAGGTGCCAGTAACCACTCAGATAAATCATTCAGGTTTAACACTTCACATAACAAAAACACAAAAAATAAAACTAAAAATAACTTATATAATGCATGTTGTTGTTTACATGTAATAAAATTATTGGTTTGATTTTTTTCTCAGTGATAGCAAGAAGGTGTGATGTGGACAATGGGGACTGTATGCACTTCTGTGAATCAATGGGAACCTTTGGAGCAAAATGCTCCTGTGCAACAGGATACAGGCTGATGGAAGATGGGGTCAACTGTGAACCAGATGGTAGCGATATATTCTTAATGACATTTCTGATACATATTATAATAATTTCCTTTAATTCCACAGGATGTTTAATATTACTCTACTTTTCTCGCATTACCAGCTGAATTCCCGTGTGGCCGAACTGCTTTGACAACATTAAGTAAGGTATCTTCAAGGTCTCTCCTCCCTAGGGAGAATGCAAGCCTGGACAACACCACTTCACTGACCAACACCACTTCACTGACCAACATCACCACCACTACATCCTCTCCTTCAACTCCAGTCAGTACTACAGAGTCTTTTCCGGCCACAAGTGAGCCTGTAGTAAACCGACCAAGAAAAAAATTGCCATCATGGGTGTACGATGAAGCTAAGCCCCCTGCAGTAACGCCACATAAACGCATTGTAGGCGGTGAAGTGGTTATCCGAGGAGAAATCCCCTGGCAGGTACTGTATTAGGGGTAGGCCTTGTTAATGCATGTGGTTCACTGTTACAGGATTACAAGAGGGAAGATAAAAAGAGCAGTATGTTCAGTTACTTGTACTGTAGTTACTCCATAGACTGTATAAAAACAATGGATAGCCACCATGTCACCCACAGGTTTGTGGACTCGCATTTTGAAGCATCAAGTTTGGCATTTTGACTGTCGCCATCTTAAGTTTTTGAAGCCAGAAATTATGAGAAGTGACCATATTTTGATGAGATGGTGAAGCTGGGAGGGTGCCCATGTTCCCACAACCCTGTGTTTCCCCAGTTTAATAATAAAATAAAGTATTTCATCAGTCTTTCGAGCATTTTCATAGATGAAAATCAACAACACGTTATTAGGGATTGGAATAGCCATAGCTGTGCTGTGGGAATGTAGGGAAACATAGGGCCTAATTTTTAAGAGAGTATTTTTTCTTAGAAATGGGTGAACATAGGGCTGTGGGAACATCTGACCTCACTGTAGGGGCTTGTTTAGCACGGTGCATTTACAGTCTATGATCAACTGTGATAACGCTAAAGCTAATTTTCACTAGCGAGAAACGGACTTAAAACCATTAAAACAAAATAAACTCACCAAAAAACGGAATATCTGAGTCCTTAGAGGATCTTTTAGTACAGCCAAGCGCTGAAGAAGACTATTTTAAGCAACCAAAATGTTACAATTTACTTTCACAATGAATTGACAACTCACCTGTAGACCTGGGGTTCGAACATGGTGGCTACTTGACAATCACAACGGAGCCACGTCCTAAATCATGCCCTATATTAAGAAATTTAAGTTAAATTTGATCATAATTTACAAAATGAACACCATGCTCTACTGAAGAAGACTTGACTAGTGCAAACATACTGTGGTAATAAATCAGGTGAGAAGTAGGGTCACTTCCCTTTAGACCCAGTGGAGTTGCCCCCTGCTGGTTATTAGATAGAATGCAGGTTCAAGGCACTTCTGCATTGGCTTCACCTTTCAGACCAAGGAGTCTATAGGAGATTATTATTAATATTATGATATTATTATAGATTCCTTGTTTCAGACTACTTGCTTGAGATATTGACAGATGTATCCTCCCTTTTCTGTCTAGGTTGGCTTGATAGCGCATCCCAGTGATCATTTGTTCTGCGGGGGCTCAATTCTCAGTGAAAAATGGGTTATCACTGCAGCTCATTGCCTGGTGGAGACACATGGCCCCTTTTTCATCAGAGCAGGTAAGACAGTGGCACAGACTAGTTTTACCTCTGCTGAAGCATGATGGAGTACTGTAGCTCCATATAAGGTTTTGAGTGTTGCAGTTTTCAAGTAATTCTTGTTTATGCTGTCTGCTTTGGGGCACCCTACTTCATGTTTTGTTAGTAGACAATCTATTACCTATCATTGGATTGGCTGATATCTGTGTCCTGTCTACCTGCAGGGGAGCATAATATTTACACCAGAGAGGGCACAGAGCAGGATCATGATGTGTTGGAGCAGCATATACACCCACGCTACAACATCAGTGTAAGCTTGTACAACCATGATATTGCCCTACTGTACCTCAAAAGCCCTATCACCTTCTCCACATCAGTGAGGCCCATCTGCATAGGACCCAAGGCCTTCACTGAAACTCTGACAAGGGAGTCCTCTCCAGCAACAGTCAGTGGCTGGGGTCGAACACGTTTCCTTGGAGCCACAGCTAAAACGCTGCAAAAGGTTGAGGTTCCCTTCACAAGTCGGGTAGAGTGTAAGCGCAGCAGCAGTTCTAGGATCACTCCCTTCATGTTTTGTGCAGGGTACTATAATGAGGCCAAAGATGCCTGTCAAGGAGATAGTGGAGGTCCTCATACAAACAGTATTCATGACACATGGTTCCTGACAGGCATTGTGAGCTGGGGGGAAGAATGTGCAAAGGATGGGAAATATGGCGTATACACCAGGGTGTCCCTGTACTACAGCTGGATACGCCATGTTATGGGAATAACTAAACACAGGTTGGCATTTGATGTGGAAGAACCTGATAATTGAATTTAACAATTCTAGATTTGAAAAATATAACTGGTTTACAGAGGAGTTGTGTCATGTCAAATTAGGTATCCATTTTTGCTTGATGCTGGTTTAAAAATATATAAATATTTTAAAAATCACAAGATGGTTTGACTTGTATGTTCTTAAAAGAATTTGGCCAACAGTTCATCAATCTGATGGTGAAACGCCCAAACAGCTGGTAGGTCATAGATTTAAACTCTGCAACATTCAGTGTGTCTGTACCTGTCAGTGTCCTTTAAAGACACTGCCCAAGTGGCAACTCTTGGATGCAGTTGCTCTAAAAGTGTGCATGTGTGTAAGACAGATATTTAAGAAACCCAATTTGTTCATGTATAATTTACAGTGACTGTATTCCACAATTGCAGAAGGAATAAACAATTATATTGTAGAATGTTTAAGTTTGAAAGACACTTTCATGATTTAATATAATTTAATATTGTGTATTAAACGAATAATGAAGATCAACATGATAACATCAAATTCCTGTCACACCTACAATGCACTGACTGTATACATCAAAACACATCACTCCCATCTGCTGGTAAATAAATGTTTTACAAGCAGTGGTATTCAATAGCAGACACACAAGCAAGAAAGAATTTTCTCACCAAAAACTTCACAAAGAGAAAAATCTGTACAATTTTATTGTTTGAGTGGACGTTCATTAAAACAAGAAAACTGGGGAATTAGATTAAAGCCTGGTGTATAAAAAAGTGTGCAGATTTTCTTTCCAATTATCAAATGTACAGCCTTCTTCTCATATCACCATGTTAAAACAATAACTATTAAACATATTCAGTTATCAAAACAAATCACAATAATTTCAATAAATATTTTATTTTGTTTACTTGATTATTTTAGCAGAAATGATGCTGTACAAAAAACAAAAAGAAAAGTTTAGAACAGTGACAGTCTAACAATACAAACCTGCTCATTGTTGAGGTGCCATGCATTTTCATTTCAAAGAAACATTCAGCAACAAGTTTAGGCTACTTGGCTCAATGGGATACATAATATTTCAAGCAATTGTTTTGTTTGTTTTCCACACTGGAAAATCTGTGCAAAAATCTGCAGCTTTTTGGATTGAAGTTACAACTAAAACCTAATGTTGTCATACAAGCATAAAAGACAAATAAAGGCCGTGTTGTGCAGTCAAGTGTGGCCCATGTAAATATATGGGTACGTAGTTTCATCCGGGGCTGCAGATACCTCACAATATGAAGGAACAACATGACAGCAAAATAAATAAATTAACAACATAGGAAATGTGTAGTGCGAAGCGGCCCCTGCTGCTTTCTAGACTCATTTCCATTTCAAACGCAACGTATCAAAGGCAGCCCTCCGACTGGGGCCTCGATTTGATGTGGTAAATTCATATAAGTCTGCAATCAATATTTAATTAAGCGTTCGACACAGAGCTGGTATATTTCATGTTGGCTGTATGATCCCTTTTAATGGGGAACCCAAGTCTAACTGAACGGTAATGGTAAGGAGGAAACAATCTGCCTTTGTAATGGAGGGGCACACAGACCATCATCACTCTCTCTCCTTCTCTTACCCTACCTCACCTTCACTTCCGTACACCGTGACTGACAGTCGGCTCACAAAAGATCCTGAAGAAAATGAAGGTGTTTGGTGCTCTGTGGCGTGTGCCTCCCATTTGTCTGCAGCACACACTCAGAAATACACTGCCATCAATCTTCATCATGTCTGCCTGTGTCATACATTACCATCACATTACTGACATGTCACCTACTGCCTGCATGGCAGGGGTATGTCTCCCCTGCCTCCCTAACATATCATACACTCAAAAATAAACAAAGGAAATAACAGCATGAATAAGGGGAAATGCAGAGTAATAGAAGTAAAGCAGCAAGCAAAGAACACATTCACTTTTTCTCTCCATTGTCCTTCCACCTTATTAAAGTGCCTGTTCAACATTTGTGAGGTCAGGTTAAAGCATAAACAGAATTTTCAATACTGCAAACAGTACAAGAGAGGAACGACTCCAAAAGAGCAGGAATAAAAAGGCATTATGGCATGGCACATTTTGGCATTTTAACTCCTAGGCCGTACAGAAGAGAGGTGCCTCAAGGAATGAAATATAAGAAAAATACAATGAAGTCATATAATGAAAAAATGTCAACTAACTACACTAAAGATGAAACACCAAGATACAGTAAATGTTAAAAATGATAGCATTTCTGTACAAAACTTTCTGTTTTAAGAAACGTTTCAGGGAAATCCTGGGTAAGCATCCGTTCAGCACACATGGAGACAAACAGAACACACACACACACACACACACACACACACTTTCTTTGAAGATACAGTAATCTCAAGTAATAGCTGGAATGAGAGAGGGTTGAAAAATATTCAGATTGTGAAGTGACCCAGTCCTGCAGCAGAAACCTCACATCCTCACTACATGTGTGTTGTAGATGGAGCCCCAGAACGACAAGACATTGACCACTTATCAGAAAAGAGGAAGACCAAACGGGATCCAGGGATGGGCTACTGATTGTCCAAGAAAGCTTCACAGTTCCTATGCCTTCACTCTCAAAAATCACCATGGAGGCAAATTACTGGCCTGGGAGATCAAAATCTAGAAGAGAAAAGGGTCTGTAGATTCTCACTTTTTTCTTTTTAATGACGGAACTGTGCTGAGGAAAGCAGATGGCACCAGGGAGTGAGGAGTGGGTGGCTGATAGTGCATCAGTTATGAGACAGCTATGGCTCAATCTGTTTCTTCTGCCAGTTCATCATCCACAGGTAGATATTAGATTCACATTCTGTGCTTTCTTCTCTACGGGGAGCTGAGCTTTCTCGTCTTCAGGTTCCCTGGGTCTACAAGGAAAATATACAGACTTTTGAAACGAAAATCAAAGTAAAGAAGTACTATGGCTCAACATTATATTGTCATCTTGGAAGCCAATTCCTTTTCTTTACCCCCTAGTCTGGAGGAGTATCCTCGACTGCTGTCTTCTATAATCAACTGCAGGCTGGCAGCTGGGATGAAGCCCTCTTGTCGCCGACTCAAGTTTTTCACCAGCCTGAAGGATGAAAGGATGAAGAATGGTGTGGAAAGGGTTCAGATAGAGAGGAAAAATGGGGCGAAATTAGATAAATAAATGTACCTGGTCTGAATATATCTATTCAGTAACAAGAAAAAAGCAAAAACATTACCTATACATTTTGTCATTGCTATATGGATTACAGTAGTTAGAGGAATCTCTAAGCCACACTACACTGGTAGTGGCAGTGTACATCACATCATGTGTGTCGACACGCTGGAAACTCACCAGCGGCATTTGTTGTCTTCACACTGCAGTTGGATGACATCTCCACATTTAATGGTGATGCTGTCTGGTCCATTTTGAAGACAGTCAGCCAAGGCCCTGTATCTGCCTGGAGACTACAGAAGGAAAACAGTGAGTCAAAAAATTATTTATATGGATAAGATTATCTTATATAGCATTTTCAAAACAAACTTTACAAAGTCCTTTATATAAACACAAAACATCAAACAGGCAGGAGAGAGGCACAAAATAAGATAACATAAAACAACAAAAGAACAAAACATCAGTTCAGAATGTAGAATTGACACATTTTTCAGTATTTTCAAATGAAAGACTATATTTTATATTGGACATATATCTCAAATGAAAAAAAAAATGGCAAAAAATAGACATGGTTCAAATGCAACACCTAAATTGTGTTATAGAATAAAAATGTCCAGAAGAGATACTAATTGGAACTTGAGTTGAGAGTGTTGTTGTTGTTTGCAAGGTAAAAAATGTACTCTGAAACACAACTTGGATGAGACGTCCATTTGTCCAAGATGTCCAAAGTGCTCAGAAAAATGGAAATTTCAACTGTTTTTGAATACAGATTGCCCTCTATGTAAGTTGTAGATGATTATATAGAAGTAGCTATAACAGTGGTCTAAAAAACCTGGGTGATCTGTCACTTGAAGTATTGTATCTAATGTAATCTAATGTGCATTTGATCTCACCAGTTGTACCAAAACCTCCTCCTCTGTGTCAGATGGGAAGGTGTCCCGACCTCCAGACCACTCCTCCAGACCCTCGCAGATGTCTACCGAGTGATGAGCTCCGGGCCAACCTGACACACACATTACTTTGGCTGTTAAGGGTTTTGATTAATTAATCCAGCAGGAATACTAAACCTAGAAGGTATCATGTAGATACTTAGTAACTATCTCAGAAACATAATGACCCCTTGTCACTTACTGGGCAATTAACAATAACGTTGAATCAAAAGCTAATCTCAGTAGCTTTTTCGCCCAAATTCCTCGATGTACCTGGTTCCACAGGTCAAAGTACACTTGAACTGCTGAGGAGCAAAAGTCAAAGATCTAGTTCAGTTTGGGATTATAAAGAACGTCAGCATCAGCAGTAAAGTATGCTTTGCATCAATTCTCAAAACACTTTCAGTGATTTAGTTACTAAGTATCTACTTGATTGTGGCTGAAATGTGTGAGGATGAGATTTACGCACTCCTGCGGTTTTGCTGGTGTTTAGGGGAGTGTAGCTGGGGATCTGGACTGCTCCTCCCTGACTCAGTGTCCTCTGAGCTCACTGACGCCCTCTGCTGCGTGCTGCAGGGAAAACACATAAAACAAGCTTCACCAAATGCTGTGCAAAGTTAGCAGACATTTTCAGGATAGATGTTATTCTCAACCACACAATCTAGGGTCAGCTCTCACTTCCTGAATCCGATCCACACCTATCAAAGGAGGGGACAATAAAGCTGGCCCCAGATCAGGGTCAAAGAACAACTCTGTCCTGTTATTTCTCACAGAGTCATGACCATTCAGGGACCAGCCAGTCAGCAGGACAGAACACAGAGCAGCCATGTGCAAGCTTCCCAGTAGAGGATGGGAAGTACAGTAGGATTCCACTGAGTGACACAGTGTTAGGCATGTGTTACCATGAGGGAAGATCTGGTCTCGATTTCTCAAGATCCATTTAGATTTTTTCTCTGTATTATTAAACACTGAGTAAGAATGTTTCTGGGGAAAAAAATCTACAGTATATTCATAGATCTCAAAAAACGAGCCCCATCTTAAAAAGAAGCTGTGATGAGTAAATTAAGAAAAATACATGGAATGAAACCAAAATTGATTTTTTTTGTCCTTTGCATTGCATTGCATGCAAAATAGCAAGTTTGATATACAGAAATTTGATCAATTATTTCTTTATACTATGTTAGAAATACTATGCAGGAGCTCCTGGGAAACAAGCCTCTCAACATGGGCGTGAAAAGGGAATGTAGGGGGTCAGTTATGAACCAGAATGGAGGCTATAAAAGGGGTTGTAGGTGACGATCAGTATGCAAACACAGCAGCCTCAGGTTTTTATCTCCAAGCCGGCCAGGAGGATCATGCTAGGGCCAGGTGAATTGAGCCAGGCTGAGTTTACCACTGAGCGTTAGGGCAGGTCAGTGGCGCTGGGGGCGGTGGCGGGGCTGTGGCCGGGGCCGTTGCCGGGGGCTTCGGGGACGGGGGCTCCGGGTACGCAGGCACAGAAACATGTCAGCCGACACAGAGACAAAGTTCAGCCCCGACAGACAGCCCCTCGGAACCCCTCTGGACGGCCGCATGCCCCTGCAGGTGGGGGATGGGAGGAGTGGGGATAGGCAACCAGACAGCAGTGGACAGAGTGGACCCTGCGCCCTTTCTCACACACCGCCACACACAAAGCCTTCTACTAGGGCAACGTGAAATGATATTGTCTCATTCACTCAAGCTGTGATCAGATATGAAAACTCAGCAAATGCAGATAATAGTGTTGTGACTGCATGTGTGTGTTTTGCATAGGACTGTGTGTTCACATGTTTGTGCAACTATTGTCTACAGTCATGCCTTAAAAAAGTGCTGTAAATATCTGTAAGCAATCATAATCACTAACCTCTCAGTAAGTGGTGGAGAAAGCTGCATGTGCTCAACCAATTGGCCATGTTGATACGCTTCATCTGTGAGGAGAGGAGGTCAGTAGTGTAAAGTTTTATTTTCAGAGAAAGATTTCAGTTGATTCTCAGTTGAATATTAACTTGAATTTTAAGCATGGATGTTCATTTATTTACCCTTGGGAACAGTATAGAAGAGCAAAGAGAATATAGGGACAAAGGTCCACTTACTCGCTTCAGTTTTCAACCACAGGGTTAGGGTTATTTCATGCTCTCTGAGGCTTATGAGAGGTGGTTCAAAACTCTGAAGCTATTGATTGGACCTTGAACATAGATTCTCTTCACCCTGTTTACCTGAATTGTTCACAGACCTCTAAGCAGTTTCTGCTGGTTAGTCAGGATTCTGCGCAGTTCATTGAGCCAGGCCATCTTCACCTCCACTGTAGGAGCCTGAGAGACGGCAGAAAGAGGTTTACAACATACAGTAGACTAGCTTCTTCCGTTTGACCTATATTAGCTGTGAATAATGTTGAAAAGGTTACAACTGGAGTAAAAGAGCTGAACTATCAGTGAGATACTGTAGTTTAAACAAATGAAAATGCTGGCATTAAACTTTTTTATACTCCTTACCTGAACCACATACACTTCCTCCCTGCCACTGTACCAGATCTCAAACTTTTTCACATCCCCCTTGACGTTTTCTGTGATCCCCACAGCAGTCATCTGCCAAGAGACATAAACTGTTTACACCGGTGCACGCACAGCATTAAGATGAGCAGCACAAACAGCACATCATACATCAGACTTACATCATGTAACACATCTGTCCTGTCAGAACACAAACATTCACACTCACACAAACACCTCCGCTGCGAGACTGCTTCCTCCCCACATCCTCAATAATAAATCAAGAGCAGCAGCAGCAGCTGTTGGTGTGGCACCAACTGTGACACCCTCCAAACATCAACACATACAACAAAAGACATCCTCAAGGAATATATCAGGTCTGGAGGCCAGCTGGGCAACTTACACATGTTAACTGATGACAACACAGACACCAATATCAACTATGTGCGGCCAGTAGATCGTTCCCATCATTACTCAATGCTCAAACCTGAGCAGGCCATGTCATTGACAGTGATAGGGATTATATCTAAAGAATAGGGAGAGATCTCGGGAGACGAAAACGCGACGATATTTCTCGATTTTGTCTCGCAAAGCTATAATTAAGGGGCGCACCCCAAAAAAAAAAAAAAAGATTATTGGTTTTCTATCGCTCATTTGCACTTCATAATTTGTGATAATTGGATTCTTTATTTAATTTATATTTAGAATTGTTTCTACTCTTTATAATTTACTTTTTAGTATTTGTGATTGTATCTAACCTTTGTATTTATGGTTGTTATTTCCATAATAGTAAATATCCATCTATATTATCCATCTATAAAATATCTATATGGGGAAACCTGCTGCATACTGCATGATAATTATATATTTAGAAAGTAGAACTCAAGTGATTAATTACAAGATGATTAGTTAAAACATTTCAATTCAATTTCCATTTTGTGAATTTCAAATAAAGGAACAGTCATGTATTTCCTCACTGGTTTTCTTAAAAATATAGTTAAAATCTTGTCTCGTCTCGATCTCGTGAACCCAATATCGTGTCTCGTCTCGTGAGCTGAGTGTATCGTCACACCCCTACTAATGAGCTTAAACCAGTGTAAAAGACCATTTCTTAATATTCATACTATATCAGGTAAGAAAAGTATCTATTAATAGCATTGTGTTTTTTTAGCTCTACAGCTATATTCATAATTATTACCTCATATAATAATTTACAGTTGTAAAATTGCAAATTGTGATTTGAAATCATAATAATTTTGAAAATCACATAACTGTAACTTACACATTTATCAAGTCTTTTTGCCCAGTAATGTACACTGTATGCTATGGACACTTCATAGTGCATACATGTTATAGAACCATTCTTTTATTTGGCCAACAATGAGTTTTAGTCTACTTAGAAGGGAGACTTTTACCCATTAAAATGTATATTCATGATATTGAATTAATGTACATGTAAAAAATAAAATACAATTAGTTACAATTTTCTTTGGAGCTGCCGGAAGTTGTAGTATTCTGAAACTGGTAGTCCCTCAAAATAATGCTCATAGCAGCATGGACTACTGGAATAAGTGATCCACTTAGAACATGTTTGATTTTGTTGTTTATAGTCAAAACATATTTATAACATATAGTCACTACTGTTCCAAAAAAACAGGTGTATTCCTCTAAGACAGATACACAGACACAAAAAGACAGAAACTCACCTTGAGACAGTGCTTGAAGCTGTAGGAGGGGGTCTTGTCACATCCATCTCCATGCTCCTCCCTCCGTTTGCAGAACAGCAGAGCTCTCTCATACAAGAAGAGGTGTCTCTGCATTGGCTTGAAGCGAGCAAGCTCCTTCATGCGAGTGGGACCTCTCTTATGGCTGATCCACACACTGAAAGAGCCCTGCATCAGCACACGGCCCAGCTCGCAAATTTCTCCCTGCATATATTGAAAGGAAGGAAGCATTTATGTACAGTAAAAGCCTTTGTTTTCAATAATATAATATACTTTACAACACATTTATCCACATTTAATTCCAGTTTAAAAATTCTGGAGATACTGTACTGCTCCTATCAGTTAAACACAGGTCAGAACAGATTTGGTTCACCTCATATCCTGTGATGGCTATCTGATGCATGGAGTCATTGACTGATTTTAGCAGGTCCAGCATAGCTGTTAGAGCCCCCTGAAGTTCAGAGGTCCCCTCACAATCCGTACTGTATTTCAGCAGCTCCTGAGAACACACACACACACACACACACACACACAAAATAACAGGGATGTAACCCCACAAGTACCATCAAATGCATTTACAACATTTGTCTGCAACTTATTTCTGCAAAAATGATTTTAGTAACTGCAGCCATTTGATGCTTGCTGTTAGATTGAACTAATATAAATAAACTCATCAGCAGCACACTACCTCATATTCTCATGTCAAAAAAGGCATGAAAATCATATTGTAAAATGGACATACTCATACATCATTGTGAATTGTGAATGACTGACTGTGTGTTTGTGTCTGGCTGTCATAGGAAGTCACTCTCTGTCTAACCTTAAGCAGCAGCTGGTATTTGGTGAGGCGTTGGATTGGTTTTAACAGGTAGGAATCCAGACCCAGTTTGTGCTCCAGCTTCTTTTGACACTCCTTCACAAGGGAGACATAAAACCACAATTATTACTGCAAATGAATGTGAAAATATATTTTTTGATTTATTATCAGCTTTGAAACACATTGTAACGAACTCGTTACTGTTGTTGTGTGTTATATGTGTGTGTTATAAATAAGAGAGTTTAAGCCCAGATTCTGTACTGTTAAGTTAAAGTGCTGTTTTTTCCTGAGTGTCTGTGAACGCGTCTCGTGAGTGAGACGCTGCAGCTAGCTTGTAGGTGTGTGTTGTTCGCTTCTGAAAAAGAAGACGGCGGCATTCGTGAGCCTAGTGGACTTTTCTATTAGGCTTTTGTTGTTTTGGCGTTGACTACGGCCCACAGTAGCCTGTGTTACAATCAAGAATAAAGAGCCAGCTGAGCCAGCTAACGTCTCGTAAATGAATCACACTAAATTGCTGATTGAGAGAGAAATCAGAAACTAACCTGAAAGAAGGTACAATCTGAGAATTGTCTCCACAGGGCCTCAGAGCGTGGCTTATTCTGACAGTAGCATTCATACATTTGGAAATTCTCTTTCTGGGGACATAGGGGAGAAACATCGGTTTTAAAAATAATGTTAATAAATCACATACAGACTTAAAGCAAACTACATAATGAAAACATTTATTGTCTCACCCTCTCCAGAAAACATGCTCCCACACTTTCAGGAGTCTCCAGGCATCCTTCCAGGTCCTGAAGAAAAACCCTGGATTCCCCCCAAAAAGGTTTAGAATTTGCACATTCATATATCAAAAGGATCCGTGGAGCTCAGTAGGAGCGCAGACTTGACAGGCAAGAGTGGAGACACTGACACTAAAAAACTCAAGTTTTATGTCGACTACGCCATGTTTACTTTTCAAAGTTAACAACACATTTTGTGATGCTAAACATACAAGCAGAGTTATTAGCATTTTGGGTAAGGTAAGCTTTATAGAGGCAGAAATTTAGTTGGCAAAAAGAGATTCAATGAAATACTCTAGCTGTCAAAACACTAAATCAGGACTCTTTTATGAAGGTTTTGTCAAAGGCTTTTTTTATTCAGGAAATTAAAAAAAAAAAAACATTTTCCCAGATTTAAAGAACAGCAGATTTATAAGGGCAGCATGTAAGATTATTATCATTACAAGAGGATAATTCAGTTCTTGCTATTATAACAATATTACGAAGTGGAAAGAAATGTACTCCTTAAGGACAAATAAACAATCATCATGATGAATTAAGTGTGATGTGAAAAGCAAAGAAACAGCTTGCATACTCCAGGGCTTCAATGTGCACTCAGGATTTATTGCACCATGGTGACGTTTTGAGGACTAGCATACTGCTCTTCATCAGACCACAGTGCTCGAAACGTCACCTTGGTACAATAAATTCAAAGTGCAGCCCTGCAGTGTGTGAGCTGTGTCATTGGTTTTTGGCATTTGGCTCACTTTTAGCCCTCTTCAGTTTGGACGTGCGTGCATACTCTTATCTACATGTGATGTGAACCATTAATGACTTGCCTGCTGTGAAAATTGTAGATCTCAGGCATGTTTCCAAAGAGGATGTCTCTCTTGCTGCGTAGGATTGGGGGCAGAAGCCCAGACAGAGCTGGATTGTCCATCACAGCTCTATAACCCTGCAACATTTAATCCCACATCACACGTCATCAGTTAAGGAGGTGTATGGTGTACAATATAAATTTTGGTGTGACATGAAAAACAAAAACAAATTCTCACCAGCAGCACAGACAACAGCTCCTCTACATAGATTCTCTCTGTCTCTATGAGTTCCCTCATCACATGACTGTGAAACAAACAGGCACAAAGAGAGCCAGAAGGCATTATTACTGCTGAACAAATAGAATCACAAAGTAAACAACATCAGAAGCAGTGAGGATGGACAGTTGGACATATGACTCCTCCTCACCGCTTTAGGAGATCTGGGCTGTCCTCTCCCTCAAGACCATATGACACACAGCTCCGACTCTCCTGGTAGTCGTGAATCACCTCTATCTGAATGCAATACAGATAGACAACACTGACTCTTCCATTTAAACTTCAGAGAATATGTTATTGTAAAAAAACAGAAGAACAAAGAAAGATGATCACACTGTTCTTATTTTCTTACTTTTCTGGCGTTGGGGCTCTTTCGTGATGCCCTCTTCCCGGGAAGAGAGAGATCAAATGTGAACTTCAAACCATCACCTGTAAAAGGCAGATAATCACTAGCTTATTTAAGTGTCATTCAAATACAGTATATTTCCATATGTGAGGCCGACACAGGAGATGGCTCATTTAAAAGCCCATAGTAATTCAAACACATTTTTTATGGCCATGTGCACAGTGTGAACACAATAGCTTTAAAGGGATTTGCTTGCCCTCCCTTTGACCCTTTTCTATTCCTCATAAATTAAAAAATATACAGTACCAGTCAAAAGTTTGGACACACTTTCCCATTCACATCAATGAGAAAGTGTGTCCAAACTTTTGACTGGTAGCCTACTGTATATTAATGAGTCATGATGGACATTTGAGGTAATCAATAATAACAGGTTGCTTCCTCTAAAGAGCCGGGAACCAGCATGCTGGAACCAGTATGTGCAGATCTAAAGCGGCGTTTGGCATGACTGTCAGTGTCCTTTTGATCCTAGCAGCTGAATCCTTACATGATAGTCCAAGCTCCGCTGAGTGTACTGTATGTGAGTGTTTCCCTTGCATGTGCCATGTTACATTCATCAGTGGGACACGTGCCTGTGTGTGCATGCACATGCCTGCATGTATGCATGTTACGGATCAAATCAATCAGAAGTAACCACTTTCCCTTCATCGCCTTTCTTAAATGGCTGTTCCCATGTATCCAGGGGGCCTCAGAGCAGTTCATAGTTGCTTTGACTCTCTTTCTTGTTATTACTCTCATTAGTTTGGCTTTATATGATGAGAAATAAAACCTTAAAGATATGAGTGAACACAGAAAAAAGCTTTTTTCCCTTTACATTCACACATTCTATGGATGGAGATACATTCAATAGAGCAATAGATACATAAAAAAGGCACATAAAGACAGTACATACAGCATTAATTGGGCATTGCTGTACATGGTTATCTTTGTGCAACCTCCCTGGAGATTCAGGGGGAGATGAAGGGTTCTTTAATGTATATGAACCACATATGGCTCTATAGCAGCTATCCTGACTAATAGAGCAGTCAGGTATATCCCAGTGGACTGATTATAGCTTCTGCCCATGTTCAAGCTTGTTTATAAAGGTGGCCTGCTAACCCTACAGCCAGCTCAGAAACACCTAAGGCCTACACAGTGGGACCCTGTGATGTGTTAATTTAACTAGGGTGCCTCAAGGAAAGATGCAAAGGGAGGGGGATTGGTGGCAAGCCATTAGGGCTGAGATGAGACCCCATACTGAGCCTGGGAAACAAGAGGAGGGTTGGTGGGGATTTGGTTGATTTGAAGAAAGCTTACTATACTGTATATGCTACAAACCAAGGTAGCTATCTAAAGACAAATATAATAAATAAATAAATAAATTAAATTATTACAATAAATTATTATTTCTACAAGTGCTCATGAATAAGGTGACACAAAGAATTTTCTTTTGATATACTATTATGTATATATGTGTGTCTATACTGTACCATGCTTAGGGGAGAAGAGTGGGGACTTGGAACGTGGGGGGTTTTCAGGCCTGGGAGCCACTAGTTGGACCGGTCTGACATGTTTATCAGCCAGCTTCCTCAGACAAGCCTGTCGGTTCTGGATCATCTGCTGCACTGCAGCATGCTTCTCAAACGTTTTCCCTATCTGGGCCTGACAGGGAGGGATAATGACAAAGAGGAAATATATTCAATTGTGAATAAAATAGAATAATATCTGCTATTAAGGAAATAAGCAAAAACACATGGAGATGATCAGACACCCTGTCTGGTCAGAGAGTACGGTGTACTTCACAGGTAGGAAGGTACTATACTCAAAAGTAGAAACAAAATAATTAATAAAAACATTAAAACCATAACTACAAACTGAACTAAAACTAAAGAACAAATGCCAAACTCTAAATGTATTTAAACAATTAGTTATAGTACTTATTCAGCCTGTACATGGAAATCTTGGATGTTTTCATATCAACATTTAATGTGAGGTTCCTCATGGAACAGCTGACCTGTAGATTAGTTGTGATGACAGCCTCATACTCCATGGCCAGGATGTCATGTCCTGAGCTCAATATGGATGGCGCCCCCTCCAGGAACCTCTCAATATCCCTCAAAGCAGCCTGGGCCCCCTCCTTAGACTGGAACTTATCTACCAGCTGATTGGCCAGGAGATATGCTCCATCATCACACCAGGTCTGGGCCTGAAGGTGTTGAACACATCAGTAGCACTATAGAGAAGTATGTGGGTCCTGATGTCTATGTGTGTGCAGATGCATGTCTCAATACCTGTCCAAGACACAGCAGCAGCTGGTGTGTTTGCAGAAGACGAGAGTGTTTGGTCTTTAGAGCAGCATTGAGTGTATCACAGTGATGGCGAAGCTCATTGCAGCGCTGCATAATGAGAGCCATGGCATAGTGGTGACCGGCTGATAGCTGGTGCCCATGAAGGATAATGATCTGAGCTCGAGCCATCACCTCCTGATTGGGCCAACAAAGAAACAAGTTAAAAATTATTCACAGGAAATGAGTCATGACAGTTTCACTGGGAAACACTGACCTGTGCATTTGATTCCAGACCGTCCAGCCGTTTAAGAGCCTGCTCTGTTTGAGCAAGAGTGTCTACAGATATGGACAGCTCCCTCTCCTCAGCCATCAGATGCTCCAGACACAACTCCATCTAAAGAGAAAACACACAGCATCAGATGTTCACAAAATAAAATAAAAAAATAGACAAATAGCCTAAAGCCAACCTAGAGCCTACAATGGCCATTACAACTTCACATAAGATCATATATTAAGAAGTGCCCAAAATGAAAAGATATTATCCTCTGAGTAGTTTTAATCTGCTCAGTGATTTCCAATGCAATCTTGTGAACAGTAAAAGACTATAGATTGTAGCCTCATGGTGGCAGTAGAGAAAGGTCATTAGAACATTACAAAACATACAGGCATGCATGAAAGCTTGCATGACAAGCAAATACACGGAGTTCTTACCTCCTGAAAACTTTGTTCATATTTGAGCAACTGCATGTACTGGTGGAGTTTCAAATGATGCTTCTCAAAGTAGCCATCGAAGGCTGACTCCATGTCTCTGAGCTGAGCAAGAAGCCTAAAAAATTGGTCATTTGTTGCCACTGTTAATCATTCAGTTCACATGTTAAATAATCAACAAAAGAAAATCAATTAAAAGATTTACCTCAATTAAAAGGAAAGATATTGAAGCACATTGACATCCAACATACAAATAATACACATTGAATCATATGAGCAATTGAGAAAGAAAAAGGCTATTTACCTTTGTACAGTATCTAAGTCAATCCTCACATCCCAGTGGGAGTCATCCTCTTTCCCAGAGGTTTCCAGGCTTGCAAGAAGATGACGACCCTCCTTTGACACTGATCTGATTGCATCCTATCCAAGGCAGGTTGATTTACATCATGAATGAACAGCATTCAGAAGACTTTTTAAAATATGAGTAGATGTTTCTATCAGAAAGGTAGAAGAAGTAGAAGATGCATATCATTGTGCTTATAAAAATAAATTACTCTCAGATGAAAAATTGTTGAAACGTTACCTTGAGTTTCCTGTATTTGTCAGTGTGAGACTCCAGGAGATGCTCAATGGCTTTTCCCTCATCAGGGAGCTCGGTCTCTGCCAGCTCAGTGCCAAAAGCCTGAAGCATCTGTGCGATGTCTTTGACTGTTACAGCAAAACTTTCAATAGCCTGTAGTGGAAGCAAAGAGCCCATAAAAATACAGGAACATTATAATAACATTACACAGATAATATATTGGACTATGGAGATCGCTATGAGAGAAAAACCTCTAATAGGGAGATGGTACATAATGATACATGCAATTAACTTTGTGTTTCAAAATGTATTTGTAGCCTACCGTTCGTAAAACAATCCAGTCACTGTGACAATAGTCCAAAGTGCCTCCAAACTCCGACGTCAGCTGGTTCTCATCAATGTAGCGCAGCAAGTCTGTGACAGAGCTCAGCATCACCACCTGAACGTGCAAAAACAAATCTGAGACCTCAGGAATAATTAAAATAAAAACTCAGACTTTTGGCAAATTTATGAGAGTTGTACATTCAACTTTTCCTTGTGTTTTTTTTTTTTTTTTTTTACTTTTTAAAGGTCTCTGATGTATCGCCAGAATAAATAAATGAAAAACATTTGACATCTACAAGGACCAGATTTTGAATGTTCATATTTCACAAATGAAGGTACTAAAATCACCTATCCCTAGAATCACCTGGAAATATCTCAGCATACAGTATCTCCGTGTTTATTCTCACAATATTTTAGGAATTTAAAACTAAGGTTTATGTGTGTTCTTAGCTGCATCCAACCACAGAAAGTTTTACTCATGGAGACCAGGGTTGTTAAAAGAATGAGGTGTACCTTGTGATGTGGAACATGTTTGGTAACAGAGGGGGAGCTGCCTTACTGGCATCTTGAGCATGAAGTCCTCTTGGCTGAAGCGAAAGCCAATATCAGTAACAGTGCGATGGAAGAAGCTGGTGGGTCGGAGCACCAAAACCAGGTGGAGGTTCCCAGGGAAGGAAGCCTTAAAGTGTGTGTGTGAGAGGAGGGGGGGGATAAGATTGCGGTGATATTGATGATGCAGCACACAGAAGAGATTTCAGTATGAAATGAAGACCCTATACTTTAAATGACTGCTATATACACATAACATCAGCATTTCCAGCATCAGAACACTCACACAGTGCAGCTTTAGCTTCTTAACTTCTTTCATCTCTTTCTGTGAATGCTGGCACAGAGAGAGATGAAAGTTGAGGAAAAAAGCAGTGACGGGCTCTCATCCTCCATATCTGACAGGAGAGGCTTCAGGTCTTTACTGCTCTGTCACTCCAGTGATTACTGTCAACCTAATGGATCCAAGATTCTGTCACTACACCACTTACCCACATGTCATATGATGCATTTCAGCTTCAGGTCGTTTGAGGTCGGTATCTGACTGTAGAAATGTGGGCATCATGCTCACACAATCACTGTCACATATCAGTTCATCTTTTGTCAAGCCAATGTAATAAGAACTGTAAAAAGCTACTGTGGCATGCCATTATGTACCTCATAGAGTAGAGATAAAAGGCAACATACTTGAATATTTACAATTTTCCCCTAGTTTTAAAATCTCAATTTAACAAGGATTTCTACATTTACATCACACATGCTTCCTATGTATTTTGTGGTTTCCTGCAACACCACCAATGCATTTTCATGTGGCGCAACTTCTGACATTCATTTGTCCTGGACCGACCATGGTCAATAACTCGAGCTTCTGCTTTGAGCATAAACACGCATCAAACCACCACACATCATTCTGACAACCACAACAAAATTGCATGACTAAGCAGAGGTGCGGCTCAGCACCGCAATGCTGCTACACTCTGCAGCCACAGCCAGTACCACTGCCGCATTCACCCTGCCCGCCCAAAAACTTCACCCCAACTCTTCAGTCGGTGAATAAAACTCATCTACATCACGTTACCGGGCTCCTCCGGATCTTTGGCATTCTTCGCCGGTAAAAGTTATCAGCCATGATGTTAGAAGCCATCTCGAGTTAAGTAGAAGTTCCAGCCCCGTCCGTTATAAATCAGTGCCAATGTGCAGCTCCCCTCCGGCTGCCTGACCACAGCCGCAGCGCTGCTGCTGCTGCTGCCTGCTGCCTCTCAGACGGAGGGTGGCAGCGCTGACTGCAATGTTTCCCTCCCGCCACCCTTCCTCCTCATCCTCTCCTCTCCTCAGTGCCCCGCGTCATCACACTGATTTTGCTTACTCATACATTTGCAGCAGTGTGCAAGAGGACATTTAGTGCAGGCAAAATGTTTAGACTACTCTTCAAAATAAGCACAACATAGAAGTACACTTCAATTTATTCAGAAGCAGTAGTTTGATCTTATGGGTGCTGCCTCGATAGCACTGAGGTTTTCAGCACCATGGACAGCAATTTATAAATAAAACTGCCATTCACATTCACACTGCAGTATCTATAATTTATTCACTAGCAATGATGAACATTTGCCCTACACAATCCATTATGTCTTAACAGTAAGAATACTGATGTTGACATTGAAGGATGAAATATGAAACTCACTGCTATCCTGGCAAGTGCAGTTTTGATAGAAGCCCATGTATCCAGTCTTCGGTCTAAAATGATGATAAACTTCACTCCAGGTTGCCTTGTTCTGCAAGCAAAATTTGGCAATTTCATTTAGATGATGTAATTTTGTGCAATCATGAGTTGCAGCTTCCAAACATGAAAATGAGAAAAGATAACTAGGCAAGACTTAGCTGTAATTCCATGTCATTTATTCTGTAGGAGCTTTTTAGCCAAATACATTAATAGTTATTTATAACTTGAATTTCACTGCAATGGCATGTGAATGAAACACCTCAGTTTCAGTTGAAAGTTCCTTGATCTGAGGGGGTTTGGACATAGAGGGCATCAGTAGGACATTTGACACAGTGAGCTAAGGAGCAGTGAAGACCAGCTGTGCTCAGAATACAAGCGCTGGGCTTTTGGTGCACTGCAGGAAGGGAGAGGGATAGATGAAGGAGGACACACCGAGGGATGAGAGTGAGGTATGTGAAGACTTTGGCTAAAGCTTCCTCTGGAATGTCACTGAAAGCTGAGCATTCTGGGAGAGTGATGATGACACTGGAGTCTTCGCCACGGCCCCCTGGGGAGAAAAAGCCATCATGAAAATAAAAATGTAATAAAATATATGTGGCAAGATTTTTTTAAATAGCTGCTATATGATTTTACAAAGGTAATGGTTACATTAAATGACCTCACCTGACAGGTACGCCACCTGTTTCTGTATGTAGCCTCCCACCTCCTTCATGCTCACAGGAACAGTCACCTCTGGAATGAGACATAAAAAATACACAACAGTGGCTCGAAGGAAGACGTGTATACTGCAAAAGAAATTATCTCTAAATGAATCCATAACAAGTAAAAGAATCAGTTTGTGCAGTGTTTTTTGACTCTCTGTGGTCAAAACACTGAAGTGAAGTTCACACTAAATACAAATTGATAAGGTCAGGTGTTCAGGTATTATTTTTTACATCTGACCCACGAAAGGTCACTTCTAATTTAAAAGCTTTTCTGTGGTGACAACCAAACGGTAGCATATAGCCCTCATAAAAAATGATCATATTTAAAGGTAAAACCTGCAAAAATATTATTCAAGAGCTTTATTAAAAACAAAGATGGTCATTTACTGAAATGTAGTCAATTTGAACATCCTCTTTACACAAGCATTAGAACTAAATGTAATGAGTGATAATAATCAGCAGATAGCTTTAATCACTGCATTGAGTGCTAATAAGACTCCATTAAAATGCATTATCTCATTAATTGTACAGCCTCCGAATTGATGTTGGTGTAGTGTTATATTTACCGGAAGATGTAGCCAATAAATACACAAAGTCTTTGTAGAGCAGTCAGTGTAGTTAAGAAGAGGCTTACATGGCCAGTAAAAGGTTTGATAGACATGTTGCGGAGATCTTTCAGTTACAGGACAGCCTCTTTAAAAACATTTTGAGACATTTAAAATAGCAATGTCTTCATCTGCTCTATGCCAACACAGAAATATGGAACATTAAACACAGTACTAAGGTAATAACTTGTAAAAACCAAACAGAATTAAACGTCATGGCCAGTGTGGTTTATGCAATAGATTGGCAGTGTAGTTCCCAACTCATCATTTCCTCATCTATAATGGATATGATACACTAAAAAAATGAACTGGAGCAGAAAGATTAAAAAAAAAAAAAAATTATGAGAGAAGGCAAAAGAAACACAGAGAGGGAAGGATGGAGGTGTTATTTTCCATGTGCACTGAGAGCAGTAATAGTGTCCGTCAGGCTTTCAGGGAGCAAGTAATGAGCTCTATTGGTACCTGCTGAATATTTGATGTGTGTCTGTAACAGAGAAGAGCTGAGCCAAGCCAGACCAGCACAGAACTGGACTGTACATACACACACACACACACAGATGCAGGGTAAAGTTACAGTCATATGCCCTGTGCCACAAGACCTTCTTTAAGTTGAGGCAGGTTTCGAATGGATGTAGTTTAATGTAGATTTTTCATTAGTATAACAGTAATATGCAGGTTTATTATACTGTGAAAAAATATAACTTCATAGAGCAGCTCTGACTGCACTAACTCTGATCTAAAAACAAACCCAGAATACACACACACACACACACTGCAGATCTCTACTGTATTTAATCGAAGGAAGGGCCGCCTGTGCTGCAAACTGCAGTGTGTTTAATAAACTTGCCAGTTTGTGAAGCTAGTGTACTCTCCCTCCATCTTGCCCAACTACCGGGTTCTCCCAAGACTGAGTGAATTTGAAGACACTACAAAATTCTTCTGCCCCATCAATCATGCCTCATGCCTAACATTGCTAAACTAAATTAAAGTAAAGGGAATAAAGGGGTAAAACATGTCAGCTTCTTAAACATGGCCTGTATGTTTAATTTTTACTTTCAATTAAACTGGAAATTTAGGTATTATGACACATTCTACCAAATACAGACAGTTAAATTGAAATTCACAGAAAAGGTGCATAACATAATATAATTATGAAATAAAAAAACTCCTCTGGAGCTCAAATAACCTCTGTTTGTTCTTCTGCTCTAACACGAAGAGAAAGAGTATGTATGAATGGAAAAAGATTTGCTGCCAGTCAAACAGTTCCAGACTCGTAACAATCTTTTCAGTTTGCATACGAGGCTGAAGGTACAGCGTTTATCTGTTGACCAAATAATAATATCTATCAACACTGATTTCATTACACAAAGCTCCTATAAAAAGCAATCACCCTTCTGGGCCTTTTTATGTTTCATTATTGTATGACAATGTGTCACAAGTGATGTTGCGGGAAGTTTTGACAATGGTCAACAACAAAAAACTCATATGTTGGAACAGGATTAGATCTATGTATACAAACTGAAGTGTTAACATTTCATAGGCACTATAAGACATCAAATATTAAGAGGCCAGTCTCTTAAAAATATTAAACCCACATTTTAGATGACAAAAAAATTAAATCCAAACACAGTGAGACTGATTGAGCATGACCTGTTTCTAAATTTCTTTAATTTTTTGAGTTGAGGGTACAGTGCCACGCCTTTCTCACATAGTAAATGTGTGTAAAACATACAGAATGACGGCATAAAGAGGCTGGTTTAACTGTAGTGACTGTAGATACTCAGCATGGATAATGAATTCAGTCTGATCTTGTAGAGACCCCAATAAGCATGTAATCCCTTGCAGAGCAAGAAATCCCCTCTTATACATACAAACATGTTCATAGCACACAGACCTAACCTCATGCTGTTTTTAGGTCATGAGATATTTTGCCAAACAAAGCTTTCAATGCTAAGGGGATTAGACTGGTGGGTGGCTGCATTCTGATAGAAAAGGGTTGAAGGAAATTGTGTATTCCATCATCTGGGATACAAGGAAATGAGATTGGTTCAGACTAGGATGCACTTTAGCCTGGCAAAGACCTGCAATCTTTGGTCAAACACTAATGTGGGCATTTGGTTAGGAGAAATCTGTCACACTGGAACTGTATTTATTTTCAGGTAGCTTTTGAAGTTATTTATGACACATCAAATTATTTTGTGCTGCAGAATATTTTGCTTTTAGTGTGCTATGGCCTATTTTGTGAGGCTTTATGATTCATCGTGATTCACACAGCTTTCTGTTTTATACACTATTTTTTATCAGAGTGTGACATCCACCATATTTCTGTCAATGTAGAGAAACACAAGAAGGTTAAACCTTCTGAAGAAAAATCAAGAAAGAAGTCTACAGTTTAAAGTTTAAATTGAAGCTCTTATAGCAACTGATGCGTCACTGGAGATTGAAGCCCTAAAATTTCATTTACTTGGATTTTATTTATCTTATTTATGCACTTGTTTTTACTTGGAATGTTGAGAGTGAATGTTGGTGTATTTGTGAGACCCACCGAAACAAATTCCAATCGACTATGTCAACATGGCAATAAAGTATTGAATCTTGAATCTTGAAGTTCAAGGGTCCATAAGCAGCTAAATTATTGGTTTGTATGCAGGTCATGAAAGAAGTTCTACTACTGCTCAAGGTGAAAAGTAAATGCTGAGAGCATTAATCAATAAATTGAAAAGTAAGAAATTAAAGAAGCTGAAGTTAGTTTGTAGTTGCATTACTGTGAACGGTTGATGATCCACTATTTGGACTTTAGGGAGATGTAAAACTTTATGTCTTTCCTGTATCTACCATTGCCAGTCTATCAGTGTAAAGAACATTATATTTCTCCATGGTATACTGTACCAGCTGAAATACTTGTTTACAGTTTTACAGAATTTTAAGTGATAAGCAGAAAAACATCAAACCAAAGCTTTGGATTGTGCTTCCCAGGGAGTACAATCTTCTGTTGGGTGATGTCCAACAACAAAGTCATAAGGTTTGGTGTCATGAGTATTGTGCAAATTATGGGTTTACCTTGAAATCCTCACATTTTTTTAATGAGCCAAAGAGAGCTCACCCCTATGGGATAAATGTTCGAACTGGTTTGCTTAAATCAGATATAAAAAGTGACATTCTGTAAGTGTGGATCAGGGAGGGCAATAGCTGGGCTACAGTGTATAAATAATGAAGCATCATCAATGATCAATGATCAATCATCACTTTATGATTTCATGGAGCAGTGTGCACTTTATGTTCACCACTGCATCCGCTATAAGCAGATTAGGACAAACTCCAGAGTACAAGGCTCACATTTCACACAGAGGGAAAAAAACTTCACTTGGTATAAATAGAAAGTCACTGTGGCCTTTTCCTTCGTGTCTCTGTTACCTACACACAGCAGCGCAGGTACAATGAACCCACAGGAGACGTAAAGAGGCAAAGGCCCATCAATTAAACAGTAACTCAAGGCTGCCAAGATCCCCAAATTAATCACATTAGCCTCTGGAGGAAGCCCGTCTATGAAGCTGTCACTCATTTTTTCAAGTAGACACTCAAAATGAAATACATGAGGGTAGCATTGTTTTTTATGTTTTTTTCTTAATGTATCAGCAAAAATATTTCTCATGTTGAATTACCTTTCATTTCCTGTTCTAAATGCAACTAAGCTGATGATAAAGAGTGTAATAAAGTAGGCCTATATTTGACATCTACACTTTGTGACAGTTTATTAGATTCATAATTCAATATAAAATACATCAGACTAACCTGGACACTGAAAGCTGTATTATGTATTCTGAACATACAATTTTTCTTACTAATACATTAGTTGACAGCAGTGGCACACTATTTTCTTCCATCCACTAACCTACAAACCAAAGTCTACAGATATTCAGGCTACAAATTATTACTATGGATAAATATCTATCCGTCTGTGATAGCTTAAAATAGCTGACATAATCCCTGCAATGGCCCACTATTGGAGCAAAGCTGCAGGAACCGCAACATCAATAATAATGACCAGCCTAAGATAGAGGGTGCAGTTCTCCAGTTGCCCAGTGTAATACTTCTTGGAAGTTACACACATGAACACTGTAAATCCAACTAAATGCACTTCTGCTACAGTGCACCTCAGTTTGCTGTGGTGAAAAGACCAATGTGAAATGTAGAAATTGGCTATAGTTTCAGGGCAGATACAGGATAACATTCAAAAGCCTGCTAGTGGCTGCAAGAAGTTAAATGAGGACTGTCAGCATCATGTGTACTCACGCTGCAGTGTACTCTCAAGCTGGGAGCCAGCCTGCAGAAGGCAGCGGTAGCTCTCCATGTCCTCCTTGGACTCTTTTTCCGGCTCTCTATACTCCGGCAGTGAGGCTTGGCCCATTCCCCTTGTCCCAGACAGAGGATCAGTCTTGCAAAACTGCCGCTGTAGTGGGAGGTTTTGACAGTAGTCCAGGCCTCACATCCTCTTCAGAGTCCCACAGCCCTCCATACTGTCTGTATATGGAGGCTGGCAGGAACAACAGGGAAACTTAGGCCCACCTGCCTCTGCAGGTCCCGGGATCCAGATAGGGCAGTTCCCTGAGGCTGCTGCTGGCTTTTCCTGACCTTGAGCTGCATAGAGTGCCTCCACACAAAGCAGCACAGCTACAAGAGAAGACAACCTGCCCACATAAGCAGAAATCAGTGGTATGCTGTCCTGTTGTAGCCCAGACTGGGTGTGATGTGCTTTTACCCTCATACACACTCTATTAACGGCTGCTCTCAGCAGCAGTCAGCTACTTGAACACAAACAGGGTCCAGCTGGCCACTGCTGTCTGTCTTTCTGTTGCCCCTCCCCTCTCCCTCTCTCTCCCTGAGCTGTAGTGCGTCAGCTCTGCACCGAGCAGAGCTCAAGACTCTACTCCTGGCACACCGCCACCCCTCCCAACTTCTCCCTCTCACTTCACACTCCTTCATGCTCCCTTTTGCTGTTTTCTGTGCTTTCAGTACAGTGCTCATGGCACTACAGTGCACATACGCACACACACACACACAGAATAGATCTATTGTAAAAAGAAAATGAAAATCAACCACACCCCCTGGCAACAAGTTTGGCCCATGCGAAGCAAAGCCTTTAACACACAACAATCACATTCAAACAGAAGAACAAATATGAAAGGGTGTCATTGTGTACACACTGATACACTGGGCCTTTCTCAACTCAACTCTGCACTGCTCGACCTACAACTACTCTGAATGGATTCATAATCATTAACAGTGGAGACTAGAGTAGAGAAGAATTACAAGGATTAAAGAAAAAAAAGATTTATGAGCTTGAAGTTATTAAAATAAAGAATTATATGAATTGCTGCTTGCTCTATGCCTAAAATCAGACATGATGCCTAAGAACTTAGTTGTGTATAAATGTATGTAAACCTCCTCTACTCAGTGACTCGCAGTGCGTGATGTTTTCTTGACTTGAGGCCACACATGGAGCAGTAGGAGAGCAGCAGTACTCCAGCTTGATACACAGCCACTCAGCTGATCCAGCTTAGCCTCTCAGCCATCTCATTACTGCACAGCATCTGCTTAGTGTGGTCAAATACACACATAAAAACACACACACCCAACCACCCACACATGCATACATCCTCACATCAGACAGAACCTGTTGACATAACGGCGGGTTTAACAAAGCACAAGGCAGTTTATCTTCAAAACATTCTGCTTTATTACAGAAAATCTTCAGGTTTTGAATATACTAGTTTCAAAGAGGTACATTCAGCTTGGAGGTTTGGAGTGTTGAGGTTGGAGACCTCTGGAAAGGGCTGGAGGGGGTGGGGTGCCCCCACTGCATGATGCAGGGCTGCTGATGTGCCTGAAGGTGTCCACCTCCACCCCTCACCGAAAAGGGACAGCGTCCATAACCACAGAGCCTCGCGTGGGTTTTTTGTTGGGTTTTTTTGTACATTTTGTTTTTCTTATAAAAGTGGCTGGAAAAAGGTTGCATTAAAAATACAATCCATTCTTTTATACTTTTCATTTAGACAGGCAAAACGTTAGATTCCAAGATATTTTTAAGCATCTGAAAATAGCATCTCTGATGTCACTTAAAGGTTTTTCATTTGTTAAACAAAGCAGGCAGCCCCTCTCATTGTGTCCTCTCATGAATCCTCGGCATAGTGCAGTCTGGAGGTAACATGTCACAGAGTAAAGAACAGCCTCATCTCTTTCCTTGCATCAAAAAACAGACCATTTTAGTACAAAATGACACTGAAAGGCATGTACAATTTTCCATTTGTTAAGAACAAATTAACTTATTTCTTAAAATCTCCATTTGGCATTGTGACTGCATGTGCCACTCTACAGTAGATATCATGACACAGATATGTCAAGCTACAGTCAGGAGGCGTCAAATACAAAGATCTAGTACTAGAAAAAGATGGTTATGATTTGACTGTGGATCAGCAAAGTTTAAAAAGATAAAGATAAGATATGTTACCCAAATGCATTTTTTGAACAGGCCAGTGTAACTGATTAGTGACAGGTACTCATTGATTTAAACCACAAGTTAAATCACCCAGAACTATGATGATGAAAGGAGCAACACTGCTGAAGAGGTTCATTTTGGGGGGTTTGAGTGTAGTGGTGGGGGGGCTGCCTGTCTTTGCACATATGACAAAGACTATCAAATGGGATTGGCACAGGCTCACATCAGGGCTGGAGTAATAACACAGGCTAACTGAACTGGCACAAAGCTGACCACTCTCCACGATAAAAAAAGATTTATATAATAAAAATATAACATTTGTGAGTAAAATCACACTTAACAATAAATATGCCAAACAGTATTTGTTTGTAAAAAAAAAAAAGAAGGAAAACAAGATTGCAAAAAGAGTATCTAAAAGTGTTTGAAATCATTGCATGTTTAAATGGAATGTATGAAGCACTACACATAAAAAGTTAAAGGAAGGAACAAAAAGGCTAAAACAGTTCACTCAATCATCCTGTAGGACAGCAGATTTGACCAAAAACAGAAGGAAGGAGATGGAGCGTAAAGCCTCACAGTGGCATTAACTATGGTGAATCAGCAGGTCTGGAGTTGGGATTCTTTATGATCCAATTCCATTCTGCCAGAGACAAATGATGCAAACTAGAAAAAAAAACGTGTAATGAACATAAATACCTCATTTAGGCTTTAGTGCATGTGCGTATTCATTTGTATACATTGTGTGTGGTGTTGTTATTGTGTGTTCCTGACTCTCGTCTATCTGATATGTGCATGTCTGTGTGTGTGCTCCGGTGTATGTTCTTGTGCCTTAGTGACCATCTACGCAATGAGCAAACCAGTTTCCTCGATAGTGCAGGATATGTCTAACCGTACTACATCAACAAGGCTCAAGTAATCCTGGTTTGCATCACACACACAAAACAGGCATTTCTGACCATTCTCATGCAGTAAAGTTGCACGCGTTTAAGTAACATGCAGACACACTGACTTGTCACTCTCAGGTTGCACTTGTGTGGACGGTATCGGATCACATTACATGTCTGTTTCAGACTTTATCTTTTTGGCTTTGAGCAGATACATCTCTAAGCTATATACAGTACAGCACATATATTAATTTTCTCATCTTAATTGGACTCTCTTAAATTATCTCTGAGGTTGGAAGATTTAGGTCATGCTCCAAGCATTGCCAGAATATCCTTTATAACTCTAATCTATTTTTCAATCTCTCATACATACATACTCTTTTGGGATTGAGTAGTGATATGGCTCCGATTTACTTCTCTCCTATATTAGTATTCTATAGTCATTTCAGATTCATTGAAAACAAAGTAATCACGTCGTCAACGAGAAATCAGTTCTAATCGTTCTAATAGTCAGTTTGCTGCACTGAGTCGAACAGAAGTCACATTCAGTAACTTTTCATCGTAAAAAGGTTTGTACCTGTGAATGAGTGAACATATAATCGTTTAAAGAATAACTGTTGAAAAGCGAATAACTGTAAAGTAGAATAACCGTTGAGAATGGGTTTATCATGTCTTATTAAAAACGTTGCTGAATACAGTAACTGAACATCAGTGGAGTGAAGCGTTCTTTTGAGCCTTCTTTTCATGCAGGTGAACTATTCTTGGAGTGGATATTACAACTGCTTGTTAAAACACAGCAGTTGGATAGAGCTACTGACAAGGCAGCCGTGTATGCATTCATCTGTAAGCTAGTCATTTTTTTTTAAAGAAGTAAAAGAAAGGAAAGTCATGCCTGTCATCTGAGTAGATATCTTTAAAAATAATGCAGGGCACTGCTTTGCAGGCATGCGTTGGGGGGTGGGTGGATGGGAGTTTGGGCAGAGAAAGATGGAGGAGAGAGACCCATTTTTATCCTTTTGCCCCAGTCAGTACATCTCTCTCTTTCTTCTGTTTTTTTTTTTTCTTCCTCCTCTTCATTGCCTCTTTGATTTAGATCAGGCATGATGGCAGACAGCTCTGACCTGAAGGGACCCTGAATGTGGCTAACACCACTGTTGTTGCGGGTCCTTGCTGCCTTTCACTCGCGCTCCTTCAGGTGCTTATAGGACAGTGGTGTGACAGCTGCGATCTGAAAAGCACAAGCAGACAGATTTTACTTCAATTTTGTTATTACAAGCTTCTACCAACAAGAGAAAGAGGACGAGACACCTTGAAATCACCCAAAAAACATCACAGAATAAGATGCGATTGGCTACAATAAATCAAACGGCAGCTTCCCCTCCACCAGAGACGAACAACATTTAGTAAAGAAAGCAATCCCCATTTCATCCAAGTTTACTGATCTGTTGAAGCTCAGCAGGGTAATTGGACAGACACAGAATGTTAGGTTTCTTTCCTTTAGGGTTACCTGGATGTTTGTAGGAGGCCATCCTCTGACAGCTGGTGGAGGAATAAAAACACAGGTTAAGCAGCTGTTGCAAAAAGCTAAGTATTATAGTTAAGCATAGATTTCGGTGACCCTGGTCAAAGGGGATGGGGAGGTGTGACATTCAGACCTACCGACAGGAGGTTAACAAAAAAAATGAAAACACACAAAGACAACACAATATCAAGCGCTCTACATTGTGTAGAGAAGCCCTTTGATCTACAAACACCTCCAAGTCATACTGCTGCTTATAAGCCCTAAACTAAAACTGCAGCTCTTTAAGGACGTACTTCACACTGTTCTTCACAACGTTTCAGTTGTAGTGACTTGGTGAGGTCATAGGACTTTACTGTAACTATAATAAATATTTTTTCTTCTTCTTTTTTAAAAATCAAGAGGCCTTTGTTCTCACTAGTTTTGGACTTCTTTTTATGTTACCCTTTATAATGAAATGTTCCAAACTTTTGGACATTTTGGCATAAACCTCTGATGAGTTTATGTCATAAAAAAGTTATCGCAATTAACACTGAATTTAAGAAAAGTCTTATTATTTAAAGGCTGTAAAATGGCCTTTAATATTGTTATTTACAATATCAAGGAATATTAATAAATACATGAATAATTAAATAAATAATATATGAATACACAAAAATATAAACCATAAAAACTGAAATAATCTTGTACATTTTCAAGTTATTTCATCCTCCTTTTCACAATAACTAAGTTCATTACTGTTTTTTATATAATTCCAGAAGTTTTCATTATAAAAAATCCTTTTTAAAAGATTTATTCCCTCTCATCAAAAAGTCTAACGGGGCAGAGCCAGTGTATGATTTGTTGCTTGCTCATTTAGAGCAAAGCAACAACCACAGAGTCACGTAACTGGCTCTCCGTTGTTTGTCTACATTGACAAACACCTGGTGATAGAAAGTGGTCTTGTGAAATAAAAACTATTTTTGTAAAATAACATTGTAAAACAAAAACAGCTGGAAATAAATAAATATGACTTGCAATAAACTCTAAACTTGTATTGTGAAAAGAAGAAGGATTCTATTTAATACTGGACACATTGGGTTTTTTGTCCATGTTTACCTATAAAAAATATTTTAAATATTTTATCATGCAGTGTTTTCATTTATTTTGTAGTCTATCCCCTGTATGTAATGCAGCAGCATTCAGCCTGAGGTTAAGACAGTCAAATCATGCAATGAGCCAAGCTCTCACAAATACATTCATTATTTGGAAAGAGGGCAAGCAGACGGCAACCAGCAACACAACTGTTTGGATGTGCACACAGGAAGAAATGACCGTGACCAGACCACCACGTCACAATCATTACACGAATGTCACACTAGGGAAATTATAATCACCAGCTTTTTTGTTACACACTGAAAGGTAAATAAACCAAAGCAAATTGCCACCAACACCTTCACAAACACACATACACACATTCTTAGTACAAAAAATGAGATGTACTGAAATTAATAACAAAAATTGGCTTTTTAAAAGCACATGCAGACAGTAATATGAGCTTCAAAAGGGAGGCTGAACGGTGCATCTGTATATATACACATATATATATGTTTTGTTTTTTTTTTAAAAGGTTGATGTTTTCAACTGAAGGCCTACAGATGCATTCACATGATAATTAAATGCACCATTGGACCATTTTTACCAAAAAAAAAGAAAAAAAAAAAAGAAAAAAATAAATTGTTGACATGGAATAAGTACATCTCTTCAGCCAGCCAATATCAGCTTACACAACACACACTGGGTCATATTGGATGTTGCCTGTACACCATTAGGCCTTAAACTTGCTTGTTAAGCTCAGAGTTAGGGCTAACAACTGCTGGAGAGGTTGGCTCGGTGGCTGGGGGGAGCGAGACTTTGATTGGCTTAAATGGCCTGAAGGTGGCTGGTACCTGTTTAAATGACAGTATTGGATTCATCTGAAAAGGTTCTCATGAGCAGGGGCCTGGCTGAAGACCGGGGAGACTGGAGGCCCCCCACACTCGACTGAACCGGCTTCTTCTAGAGGGGTGAGGCAAGAGACACCAATGACATCACTACGCTGACAAACACATGCACACTGCCTCACACACACTTAGCTTCTCTCTCCATCCGGTGCTCTCTCTTGCACACACATGTAAACACAGGGAACATACATATACTGTACATACACAGAGACAACTGGGAGACAGGTGGACAATGAAAACCAATCCAGGTGTGTTTTTTCAACATTTCCTCATAATTATAACTTTCAAAAGCCCCAAAAAGGAAAACAATTCACGGTAAAAAGCTGGTCAGACCTCCAAACAAGACCAGCATTTATGACTCTGTTAATTGATCTTGATTCAGATTTAAACGAAGCTTTACACGTTTCTTTAAAGCACGTACGAAATAACACGCACACACACGCACGACAGACAAATGCAGTGGCCTGCAGGGGTTGTGGTAAGTGTCCAGGATGAGGTTGTTGACTTGAGCCTTCATGCAGGTTTAGGTGCTTGGACATGCTGCATTCACCTGACTGGACATGCGGAGGCAGCAGGCATTGGAGCAGCACAGGCAGCTGGGAGGAGACACTGACTGATACAAGTGGACAGACAAGGATGGAAGACTGACTGCACGTTTCAATCATGGACATCCGCTCCTAATCCACACTGCTGGCAGAGTTGGGCACACACCTGCCCACTGACTAACATTCCTCCCAAATAAATATACATAAATGTAAAGAATAGCACTCAAGTCAAGATTTAAAGATGCAGCCTTCCAAGGATAGCATTCCTGATGTAATGATTAATCTAATCTAGTCTATCCAATCCAGTGGGGTCTATAAATAGCCACAGAGGGTAAGGTCGAACAGTGGGAGAGGAAGACACAACAGGTAGGAAACAAGCAAGACTGGCAGAAAGAGAAACTGTGAGAAGAGACTTAAACAAAGAGCTGACAGAAGGAAAAAGAGACCTCAGTCACTCCATGAGAAGCTGTGAGTGCTAGCGGTCTGCGACAACATGAAGATAGTAGATGTCCCCGAGGAAGGAAGGCGATGCTTCATCTTTAGGGAGGCAGGTCCCGAGAGGAAGAGAGAACAAAGGAGACGGTGAGACAGAGTAGGAAGAATGTATTAAAGTGCAAAAGCGAGAGTGCTAGCTCGGAAAACAAAGTTGGAGAGGTGGAAAATAAGTAAAAATAAGGTTAATAAAAGTACTGGACACCGCCTATAGTAACAATGGTCTTCTTTCATTCCACAGTATGCCTCTCAACTGAGAGATACACACTCAAAAATAAAAAAAACAGGAAATGTATACCATATTCATTAATACATACATATATAACTGTTAAGAGTTCCCTCAAATATATGCAAAACATTGGGTTTGGTTTATGACTTCTTCCTAATTAAAAAACATCAAGACATATTAAAAACAATAACCCACCCAAAAGAACAGCACATACCACCAAACATCTCCAGCTGCACAGAAAACACATTTGCTCCATCGGGAGCCAATAAAATGACAAAATATGTCCGGAAAAGTTGCCTTCTGGATGAATTGGGAGGAAGATCACAATGCCCCTCCGAAATGCAATAATACTATAAACCTGCATACAAATTCTTGTGGTCATTTAAGACTAATTGTAGAGGCACAGTGAAATCAAAAATAAAAACATTTTCCAAGTTCTCATTCTGTGTTTCTTTGTTAATTGTTCTGATGAATGAATGTTTCTGTAAACCTTAGAAAAAAAGATTTTTTAAAAATATTTACCTGAGTTTTTTTTTTTTTTTTTTTTGCGGCACAGACGCCTTTATTTAACAGTAGACGGGAAGGGCACAGCAGAGAGGGGGGGTGTGACATGCAGCAAAGGACCTCTGGCTAGGATTCGAACCGGGGTCGGCTGCGTATGTGGCATGTGGTCTAACCACTCGACTACCTGTGCGCCCAACTTAGAAATATTTTGACATCCAAGTAATGCCTATCATAAAGGAAAAAACTTGCTTATGGGTCATCATAGCAGAGTGTCATCATGAGCGAAGTTGTGTGTACTGTTTGAATGTCAGTGGGAAAATAGTTTACAAAAACGCAGCAGAGGTCTAAATGTATTCATTTCTCCATCGTCCTCCTTCTGAACTACGGGTGAGGTGTAGTTGGAGGCTAACACCAACCATCCTCTAGAGTGCTCTATAGCTCTGTATACAAAAAATCATGTCCACTTTGGATTGATTCAACCAAATTTAAATCTTATTTGAATCCCTCTCTTTAAGTATACCCTGTACTCCCTCCAAAATACATCAAGGATGGGCTCAATTAACAACAACCAAACCCTTGATAAAAAAAACTGTTAAAATCTCACAACCAATATATGTTAAGTTAGTGCATCTAAATCTGAGAGATAGAAAGAGCGAGGGGGGGCAAATATAGTAGAGTGCAAAAGTGTGTGTGTTTGTGGGTCAGCTGTACCTGTCGAGAATGGGGGCCGCGGGGCTTGCGGAACACCACAAGTAGGATCTCTGGCAGTAGGCTGAGCAGGATGAGCAAGATGATGACCAGCCAGGCTGACACTGAACTCAGCATGTTGGCAAACACAAAGTACAAACGCTGCTGCTTCAGGAAAGGCCTGCAGGAGAGGAACATGTTGGTTTACATTGGCTGGAAGAGCTACAGGAGATGACTAGCCAAGAACAGAGCTGATGAAAATGAGAAATAAAAAGGTAAACAGCAATAACTGTATATGTTGTTTTCTAACCATATTATTCCTCCCCAGAAGAAGCTGAAGAACACATAGAAGGCCAGTGAGCCCCAGATTACAAAGTGGTTGATCCATGTCCAGTGCCGCGTGTCCAGAGCAAGCTAGAATGGTGAAGAAAAGGGATGTAACACACATGTCAAATACAAAAAAAAAATAATAATAACACCAAAATCAATCTTGTGCAAGACATCTGTCTTGTGAAACAGATCTAATGATACACTCTTAAAAGATAAACAAACAAGAGGGGAGTAATTTACCTTAAGTGTGACAGTAAAGACGAGGACAGTGAAGACAATCGTTCCATATGACCAATTTCCAAAAACCTGAATTTGAAGACACATCAGCGGATGTATTTAGAAGGTAATACGTCATCATATAATTCAATAACCTACTAGGTCAGAGGACAAACCTGGCCATTATCCTGCAGTGCTGGGTTACAGAACAAAAGTCGAACACCAAAGAAGAAGAGCACACCATGGAAGACTCCCAGAAAAGTCCAGTAGAGGAAGGGTCCCCATCGCAACATGGCGTTCTTTGCAATCTCTCTAAAAAAATCATGACAGACAAAGATGCACAGAGCCATTATTGAATGCCTCTTTGCATACAATCTAATCAAAGCACAGAACACTAAACCTACATTTTAATGTCATACATGAAGTCTTCAGCTGCTCCATCACATAGAAGATGTTGATTAGTGACTGAGGTAGATTTCAATTGAATATGTGAAAGTACACAAAAAAGTAAAAGCCTAGCCAAAGCTGGTTCAACGGGATCAAAATGTGTGACTGATAGCTTACTATAATTTTAATTTTTTACAAACACACACTACAATTTCTCTAAATAATGATCCTAGATCTAAATTTTAAAAAAGGGGGAAATCTTAATTTGTATGAATGCTGGTGCTCTTTAATAAAATGGAGCAACATAGCACAGATCTGGGAAAATCCTTAGGTTTACCTGTAGAGGGTAGCATTGTCCAGCAGAACCTCAATGCAGATGTGCTGTTCCAAAAGGCTGTAAGCCAGGATGGGCATAGAGGTGAAGCAGATGTTGTACATCGTCAGATAGGCCGCGTCATACAGGGGCTGGGGAGGATGGGAGCAGGAGGAGGGAGTGAAGGGAAAGGGGTTGGTAAGGAGGAGCAGGAGGGATGGGGCAACCAGGGATTAATATCACGCGAGGACAAAACTCATACACACCATCATACTTGCACATACAATATATCATATAAGCAAGCTTATATTTATCTTTCATTTACTTATGAAAGATCTGAGTAAGGGCCATCTGGCATGAGGAAGAGTAAAATATTCCCCATTACCTTTCACAAGTGGACACACCAATTATTTTTTAAAAGGTAATTAATTACATTAATTAATACATCAATTAACCATTGAGTTCATCACTGTGCTCCAATCTGTAATCTCATCATTTCCCAATCCCAAATTTCCAAAACTTAAGTCACTGTGTTCATAAGAGTGTAGCTATACACACACACAGACATGAACAGATGCCACCATGATTACATAATATCCACATACAATGTACCATGGTGAACAGAGCAGGACACAAGTCTTTCATATCTGTCTGTGAATTACTGTCAGCACATAAAACATGTCAATCAGAGTTCAGACATCCCAAGGACAGTGAGGGAGGGGCAATCTGGGGGAAAGAGTCCGGCATTCAGGAGCACGAGGTGGTGTGGATTCAAGGGATACTGCCTCCTTTCATGTTTAGAACATCTTTGAACCTCAAAGGGCCTCAGGACATACTCACTTGCTGAGAATAGCCGCAGAAGAACTGGTACAAAAATTGAGGTAAGATGAAGCAGAGGTTCTGCAGGCAAAGAAAGAAAGAGCAGGCTCACACTGATGAACAAGCAACAAAGAACATCAAATGTATTCATGTGCTCATCATATAGGTACAGAAAAAATTCAATAGATTGACCGGAGTTCAGGCTAAAAATCTGTTTGTTTTGTTAAGGAAGCAGATACTGCCAAATCTGGCAAATTTAAAACACTTTGCCACGTAATCCTGAAGTCAAGTTTGTTTGGGAAATGCAGACTATGCTGAAACCCACAACATCATCTTAGCATGACTAATGACATGAGGTCAATGTGACAGAAGTGTTAGGTCCTCCTACCTTGTAAAAGAAGTATTGCACCAGGTGAGCAATGCGAACATAGTAGAGATGGCCATGAGCCAACAAAAGTTTCTTGAGATGCTTGAGTTTGGGGATGGCATAATCACTGTTCCTCACTGCCTGCCGTCCCTCTTTACCCTTAATACCTGAAACACCAAGAACAGATATTTATGCACTACCTTCACCAAAATGTTACCTGTCACTCTACTTGGACAGTAATTATAGGTCCTGGGTCAGCTTCAGCATGGGATTTCTTACCAATACCAACATGGGCTTCCAAAATCATGCTGACATCATTGGCACCATCTCCAATGGAAAGGGTGATTGGGCTGCCTTTAGAGTTCTTCACCATTTTTACTATCTAAAGATGGACAGGGGGCAACACAAGTGCTCACTGTAAAATCATGTATTCAAATCTTTAATAAATAAATATTTTCTACATCTCAAATTGATGTTCTGACCTGTGCCTTTTGCAAAGGAGCCATACGGCAGCACAGCACAGATGTGCAGTTTTGACAAATCTGCAGGAAAAGGTTCTTGTAGCGACTGGAGTTGGATTCAGAGGAGGAGTTGAGAACCATCGATAGAGTGGCACCATCTATAATGAAACCATAGTCCTGACTGGTTGAGGACCAAGTCCTGCAAAATGAACAGAAAAATGGTTTAATCATCAGTAAGACTGAGTTTGGTGAAATGAAGCCAATACAAAAAATCACAAGAAAATTAGAAGAGTGCACTCACACCCAGCAACACAACCACAACTACAATAGTATGCAAGATTAGCAGCGGACAGATAAACACACAGACACACACAAGACCATACGCATGATCAGATCATGATCATGAAATGTAATCTATATGCCAACCTGGTGACGCCAGACTTGACTGGTGGTGCATCCTGTACAGCTTTCTTGTGGTATTCAAGCAACAGCTCATGCAATCGTTCCTCACGCCTCTTCGTTCCATCCTCCAGAGTGCGAACAGTTAGCTCCAACAGCTCTGTGCCCCTCTGAAACAATCTACAAGCATAACAGGTGGACTTTGCTGTCTCCATCTTGTCCCCGGTTAGGACCCACACCTTAATTCCTGCCACCTGCAGAGCCTCCATGGTCTCTGCTGCTTCATCTTGAAGCCTGAGGGATAAGAACAAAAAGAAATAAATTGGACATAATATCAATAATGACTATAAAACGATACATGCTTCCTGTTAACATGTTTCTAAATGGTGGATTCTGGAGGAGTACTCTAAGTTAGCCAGAAGATGGCAGTGTGAGCTCACATTCAACACTTCTGAAAAGTGGGACATTTAGCCATCACTACCAGGTCACAGAGGACAAAAGACCACGATTAATCTGGTGACATGTGACAAAGGGAAAGAGGCAGGAAAAAGCTGCTTGAAGTGCTTGAAAGCCCTTACAATGAAGCAGCTACAGGATGTTTACAGTTAGCTTAAACAATGTAATAAAAAACAAATAACTTTATCACAAAATTGCAAAAGGGAGGGGATCTGTCATAGCAACAGTACTATATATTACATGGAATGCAGGAGTGAAACAAAGCTCTAAATGACAGCACCTCCTATAGTATATTTAGATGGTCAGCAATTACTGTGATGTTAACCTGATGCTAGTTTATGACACTATGTTTTTTGCCAGCCTCAGCAAACCTTGACCATCTCTATCAAAGTGTGTTGTGAGATTTCTTGCCTCTTGAATACTTGGCACTTATCTCTAATGAGAGGGAGGGGAGAGGAAGGGCAAAAGCAGCACACAAAATAACAAAATGCAATTATGTTTTCCAACTACCCACCGATCTTCCACAGCAGTAGCTCCTATTAGACTCATGCCGGTCTCCACTTGATTGTAAACAGCCATGAGCTTCTCCTCTCTGTCCTGCAGAGCCAGTCTAGCTTCCCTCAGTCCTGCATCTGCCTGTGCGTACTCCTCTGCAGTGAGACGTTTGTAGGCCACACACAACGTTCTGTAGCCCTCCTGCATAATGAAACACAGTTAAAGCAAGAAAACACAAAATAATCTGCTATTAAATCATTACAATGATTTAAAGATTTGGAAAGACAAAATTGCTTTTGGAACCCACTGTTGCATTACGCTCCACATGCATACGTATCCTTTCAACCTCATCCTGTCTGACACGGGGAAAGATGGAGGAATCTGCTCCCTTACAGAAGAGCAGTGTATCACCTGGACACAAAAACATACACAAATATACATTCACAAATACAGTATTAAATTGCAGTCAATGCAAAAAACTTAACTGTAATCTTATACATACCTGATTTGGATTTGACAATTACACTCATTCGCCTTCTCACTGGGTCAAAGTTCAATACATGAAGCAGGTCATACCTTTAAAGTAGTAACAAAATGAGCCTGTCAATGTGAATATTGAAAAAAATATAAATATGTAGGAAAATGTATAATTGAGTTTTGAAATTAGAGACTTACATTTCAACATCATTGTTCCTGTTGAGAATTTTCATGGTTTTACTTTCAAGGCCTAGAAATGTGAAGCCGTACCTGCAGGTGGCGACAAACCATCACAAATGAGTAATTTCGTACTCAGGGACAGTGTGAATGAATGTAATAAACTGTATGTTATCTAAAATCTTCACATTACACGCTTATCTATATTTAACTGACTCTTAAATTATTCAAACACGTGGTGCCTTAGTGTCTAACTCACTCACGACAGCCCATATCTTACCTCATGGCACCCTTGACCAGAGCAACCTCATCAGGTGAAGAGGCTATAAACCCTCTCTGCTTCTCCGCTGGATGAAGTACCTCTCCATCTACCCCTAAGCCATCCACCTGATCCATCAGTCCATCCCTTTGGTCCTGCTCTGTTGACTCCTTCACCTGGACTGTGTGGCACAGACACAGGGCACGTAGAAACAGCTCTTCCTTCTCCTGATGACACAACATGAATGTGGATTAGTACAATAAATTAACTTAATTTTACAAAAATTAATTATTTAACCATCTGCTTTATAAATTCACTTTTAAATGGTGTATCAACATTTTTACTTGCACTACTTTGCAGCCACACACAGAGTCATATACAAAAGCTGGACTTGGAGTTGTAAAGACTTACAACTATTTGTCTAAATTGACTTCTTATAAACATATATGTTGGAGTGTAACCATCTGTAAAGTGTAATCAGGTGCTCATGTCAAGAGAACACAGCCACTCTGCTCCCTCTCCATGTTGAGTGCATACGTTGACATGTCAAGGAGACCGTACGCAGGTGACCTGTGAAGGGTCTTTCTGAGCAACCAGCTATGTAATGGCCATATGTTGCTGCTTGTGTGACTTTTATAACAGATGGAGGGACACCACAACACTCACCCTGCCAGCTTTCTGCTGTAGTTTGCTCACAGGTCCATCTGTGACACAGAATACGTCCAAGTCCGAGCTCGTGTCGCTGTACTTGTACTGGAAGCCGTCGATGCAGCACTCTATGAACTCCATGTTATTCTGAGTGAGGGTACCCGTCTTGTCCGTGAAGACATACTCCACCTGTGGGTATTATGATAAAAGACCATGACTCTCTCAAACCCATAAAAAATTCAGTTGCCCATTTGATAGACAACAATAAGATTGAGCAATTACTCCCTCTAAGAATTACACTGCATTAATCAGATTTATGAAGCATCACCTTTAATTGAAGTAATCATCTGGAAAACCAAGTGTGACTCATTTCTGACTGCAGAGTTAGAAATGCCATAAAGAAAAAAACACAGAAGTCAGAACAGCGCAGGTCTGGTGTAATTATTAGGAGCTCATATTCTACAGTAGTGCTGCACAGATTAGTCTCAAGACCACATTTTGATCAGTTCTTGTCTTAGACTCACTTTTAACTGTAGATTGTACTAAAATTTTAATATTTTACTACAAATAATTTAGAAATGGTGTTTGTGAAGCAAAGCAAATGTGATGATGAGAAGCTTTTTTCCATGAATTATGGACTGTCTTTCACTAATAATGAACCATAACTTTACTGCATCAGAGCTGAGTACTTTGGTGTACAATTTAGTTTCTTTTACATTTTAAATAATAACATTTCTGTCCAGCAGTAATGTTTATTTAATGTATTCATATCATTTATTTATTATTTATTTGTTTTGAGTTTTTCCAAAGTCAGTGAATTATAAGGCACTAGTTCTTGTACAGTATGTCTTCTTGTAAAAAACTCTACTGTCAAAACTGCTGTAAATCTGCTGTTTTCAGTGTGTTTGCAATGTTTGTTTTGTATTTAATGTCTGATAATTTTCAACATATTTATGTAATTATTAAAATAGTTTAGTGCACCAAGATTATTTTGACACAGATAATCATATTGTAAAGTTTTCACATTGGGGGATACCTATATACATTGCTGCAAGCCATTTATTCAACAAGCAAGTCATTATACTGTTGGATAATATTAACTTTTTCAGGCCAATTCAATAGTTTCCAGGATATTTTGATCAGTCTTTCCCAACCTTTTTAAATCTGGAAAGATATGAATGTGCTTTCCAGGTGTTTCAGAAAACAGAAACCCTGAGTTTGAAGAAAGCAGTTCCCTCATGACATGCATTTATTGAATTCAAATATTGTTTGATATTTGTCCATCAACCTCACCTGTCCCAGCTCCTCATTGAGGTCTGAAGTGTTGACCAGTGCTCCTTCCTGGATTTCAGGGTCAAAAAAATCCTTGTCCCAGGCAATGAAAAAGGATCCCAGAAACTTCTGCATCTCAACCGTCACATACATGGATACCGGAATGATGAAGTTGAAGAGCACCATGAAGGACAGGAAGTCGGTGAACATCTTTAGATACTGTTGGGGGTAAAGGAGAACGCAAATTTAAAACGTACCTTATTTTGTCATCCTGCATTGATGGGCTGGTGATCTATCACAGTCTGACTGCACTGTAATATATGTTCATAACATGAATTGCGTGCCTCAGTAAAGTATCAGTAGTCCTAGAGTATCCAGACAACAAATATGAAGACATGATGGCCATTGCAATATTGAATCTCGATGTTCACAGCTCATTGAAGCCTAGGGCATCGGGTTAACAGCCAATGAAATGGACCATGTCACAATGTAGGTCTGTGGTGGTCATTTTGCAGCGAGGAGATTTACTAGAGTGGAGCAGAGGAGACTAGGGCTTATAAAACACTTTAATACGATGGATGGAGCTGTGCCCTTTTAAGTTACAACTGCAATCATAAGTTAAGTATTTACTGAGCGCTTCTAGTTACAATAATATTTGCTATACATGATGATATACTGATGCTGTGATAGATCATTTCCCGAGCAGCTCTACAGACATACGTCACTGCTGTGACGGCCCCGAGCCGGGTCATGACACTACAGATATTTAATTTTTACAATGTGCATGATACATAGTACTGATATAAGAAAAGGTCACATTTTTGGACTGTGCTTTCTATAACATCAATGTAATGTTGTAGGTTATTGTGGCGTCTTTGTACCCATCAGGTACTTAGGTCATGGTTCACCATTTGTACTCACCAGATAGGTGTCCTTCTCTCTCTGCGTTTTCTCATTGTACCAAGGCTCGTCCTGCCCAGGCTTGCTCTGCCACACGTACTTAAGAGTAGTGCACACCAGGGCCTTGCTCACCAATATACAAAGGTAAACCAGAAGGAAGGCATTGATGGACCTGAAAATAAAAGAAATCAAATATGTGAGGACCAGAGGTATGTCATATATTTGAGGTTTTGTTTACACCTTTTTCTCTTAACTTACTTCTCCACAGCTGAGCGTTTCTGAGACTTGCCCTGGTAGTTAAGAGCCATTTTTGTTTCCATGCCAGTGTAAACTGCAACACCTTAAAAAGAAAAGAGGAAGGATCTGCTTTTTAAATACTGAACTATCTTCACTAATATTAATAAACTAATGCCATCAATACCGTTTAACTCACCATAGATTTTCTGGGTGTTCTTTAAAGTTGCCCCTTTCAGCAGTAGGTTTTCTGGGCCCAAAGACCTGCACAATTACATCAGTACATCAAACAGTTCAGTCACATAGCAGCTGTGTAATCCACACACTCCTCCATTCTCTAAATGGAAAGCTGGCAGCCAAGCTGGCATTCACTCTAAAATACGCAGAGACAGTACACACTATGACTGCAGTCTGGGCTTACATCAGCTCCACTTTTCCTGAGAAGGACACTGGCATTTGTTTATATGGCCATTACAAAGCAGTCACTGATAAATGCCTGTGGCAGTGGTTTGGAAGGAGTGGCTGAAGCTGTGCCAGCCTGTTTTCATTTTAATGCTTGTCTGCAATAAAAGGATCAATGAAATAATGATTTGTTGGTGATGCAAAGGGAAACAAATGAGTGCTTAAGCAACTCTGTTTTGATTTTGCTCTCACTTAAAGTGAGCTGAGATGTTTGTGCAATAGTGCCCTCACCTTACTGCTGGCTCCAGATTGCTTTTGTAGATGTGCATACGACCGACAAACCTACAACAAGAATACATAAACACTTAGAATATGAGGTCATTTGTAAAAATGTATAAAAAGCATGTGTGATGTTTGTTTTGCATATTATTCAATCTTTCTATACTAGAGTGGATTTGAAGTTGGGGTATCAAATATATGCAGAGTTAATTTATTTTTTTAAACTGTAAGTACTCATTGACCTGAAATCAGGAGCAGAGGTTTGCGAGCCAGCTAATTACAGATGGTTAGCAAGCGGCACTCTGTCAGTTATATTGACTCTGAATAGTAAGCATCTGGCACTATGACTTACTTAGCATGTCTCAACCACCACTTTGATCTGTGGCTAAATGACAATATTCCTACGCTTTGTTGATTGCCCCCACTAATGAGTAATTATCAATTCTGAGAATAAAACTGCTTGAATTTGACCATGATTTCTTGAGAATTTCAGGACATTTTCCACTAGCAGTTGAGTTAATCCATTGCCCAACAAACCGCAAGCAATGCATGCTTGTAGTGTAAATCTGTTGGGGCCACATGATGAAGTGCCTACTTGTAAAGGTCAGGCTGTGGCTGTTCACACTCGATGGTGGCATTGAGAGATTCCAGATCCTTCTCTGTGTCTGGCACTGTGTAGTGTGTCTGGACAAGTGGAAGAGGCAGAGAAAGAGAGAGAGAGACAGAGTATGAGCGCTGACTGGCTGAGGTCAAGTGTTCATTTTAGCCTCCTCACACATAGGCACCACAGGAAAATAGGAAGACAGGCACTGTGACTCACACTTGAGCACAAAAAGGCACCAACATATATTTATGAGGACAGATTTTCTTCCCATGCAACAGGTTCCAATGTACAAGCCAATACAGGTAGGAAATTGCAAGAATCGTTAAAAGATTTCCCTTCTTTTAATCGTACTAAGCAAAAAAGGCAACAAAAAAAAATCAAAAGAATTAAAAAATCGAGGCCCACATTACCTTATGGTTGGACTCTCCATCCAGACTTGCTGTGGTAACAAAACATGTATCATCATCTCGGCTAGATTGCAGCAGTATTAAATCACAGGGAAAGGTCTCATCTTCCTCCACCTCCACAACATCTCCAACCTGGTCAAAGAAACACAACCAAAAACTATTTTTAATACTTTCCACGGTTGTTTTTCCCACACTTTCTAGGTACCAGATCAGCAGGATTCAGCACAGGCCAGGAAGTGACAAAGATTTGAACAATCACAGATAAAAGGTGGTTTAAGTAATTTTTTACCACTAGGGAGCAGAAGGACTACGAAATAAACACATACAAATTACCAATTTCAATATTCTGTGGCTAATGTGTTCTCAAACAAGCTGCCTACTTACATACATAAGAGCATAAATGGAGCAACACCAGACACGTTTTAGTTCAATGTTCACTTACCTTTCAGGTCTAGTGAGAAAAGACATCTGTCTCTCTTTGGCTTGCTAAATGTTTACTTTAACTCTAGTCCATTTTACAGCAGGAGGTAGCTTATAGTTATATTGTCTGAGCTCCTGTGCTGAGAGCAGCTGCCCACAGTTTAAGGTCTTTGAAAATACTACAAGGCCTGCAGTGGACAGATAAAAATATATTGAAAGTAAAACACCTGCACACAACATCCTGGAACATTTGTTACCATTTGTTACTCCCGTGTTTAAACATCTGAAGCATTTACACAGGCAGAGCACATTCTCCCATGTGCATACATTCCAAACACAGTCATGCCAACCTGCCAGCAGTTTCACTGAGGCCATGTCTCTAAGGAAATGTTTATTTCTCTGGATTGCAGCTAAGATGTAGCTGCTGAAAGGTACCTTAATCTTCTCACTCTCCTTCGGTATCCTCAGACCGCCCTCTAGCACTTTCACTGGGTACTTATTCACCTCATTGTCAGCCTTGTGCCGTAACCAGTCCTCATAGCCCTAAGGTGACATATCAATATCAGAATTGTATTATTTGCTAGTACAGGAAAAAAAATACAAAAACATTTTTGTGACATTTCAACCGATGGATCAGTAGCAGCTCACAAAATAACATAAGTATTCTACTGATATGTAGGATAGGTTCATCAGGATCTCTCACCCATCAAGGGAAGTAAGATATAAAGAAAGTTATGTATGTGCAGTATAATAATTACATTTACTACTGCATAATTATGTGCATAAGAGTGCCTGCAGCAGCAGAATGGGATAGTGATTGTCCAGCACTTGGAACAGTATACCATGAAATAATACTGAGTAGGATAAAAATATCATTCCTGGGGCTGCAGCAGTATAAAGGCACAAAGCCTAGAGTAGACTTCTTAAGTACTTTTAAGATAGTGATGGAGATGGGAGATGGTGCAGAGATGCAGCGGGTAAAGAGGGAAACCAGAGTATGTGCCAAGGTGGCACTTGAGCCAGAAAACGGGATCACAGGGAAAAGTGATAGGAGGAGAGAGAAAGTCTTGTTGAGTGATGCAGGGAAATGATGCCAGGTAGATGAAAAGGGGGAGAAGAGGGAGGAGAAGCATTCCATGGATGGTCAGTTGAACTATACAGTTCCCCTCAATCTGACTATGAAAGTCAGGCAGCCTGCCGTGGTGTCCTACTTCAAAGCCTGGCTGAAGGCGGTCCAGCGCTATCAGTGCGTCCCATATATTTTCATAAGGAAGTCCACCCACTATTGTGCATTTCAAAGCCGCCACAGTAGACTAGCTAAAAAGCCATTCCTAAACAATACATCTAAGGCTGGGACATGGAAGCAACAGAGTCAAAGAAACAGGCACTCCCCTTGATAATTTGTATCTCTGTAATAGACTTGCTCTCTCTTTCTCCATTTGCTCACACTCCCAGAGAGCCCATTTCCTCCCCAATCACAATTCACCAGCAGAGCATATTAACATAAAACCCAAGAGAGCATTAGTCATGTACTTTATACAAAAATCACAGCAAGGGAGCTATGAAGGCAGAGGGACTCATGTTACATGGAGAGAGAGGAAGGATATAATGTGAGAGACAATGAGAAAATTAGGAACAAGGCAATGGAAATCACAATCACCCTCATCAGCCTCATTAGGCAGTGTCTTACCTGCTTGATAGCGGTCACTGTAATCACAAAAAATAAGGGTAGGCCACTGGTGACTGGGCTGGTGGGGGTGTCCACTATCACCTGTTAGAAGCGGGGCAAACAAACACATCAGAGAAATTGAATGTTAACACTCAACGACAAACATCTGCCCTTCAAACTGAGCAGAAGAGACACTATACATCTCTACGAAGGCCATACTGCACCACATGTATATGTGGTTTAGAAAATGGGGTCACCCCTTTAAATGCAGGGTGTAGTCTGTTTCTGTAAAGGCTATTCTATACTTCTATGTTGGATCGACGTCAAGCCGACAGCGTACCTACACAGAGCTCTCTGCGTCAGCGTGAAGCCCTACACTGTCCCCTGACGTGCAACTTGCTAAACAACTTTCACTTCTTTCAAGCACATTTTCACTTGAAATAAGTAGCTCAATCTGCTGTGGAGCAAGTTTGTTTAAAAAATAAGAAGTGGCCACTACACAGAAAATAAAGTGTGAAGTTGTCTGTGTCATATCTGGGAAGGGACTAGAGACACCATTCAGGTTAATTGCACCGCGACAAAACATGACACGATGGAGAGACGCAGAACTACGAAAGGTGCACGATGGCGTCGGGGCACCGGCGTAGTTACAGCGTGGAGGTTACGTAGAAGCATAAATCAACCTTAAGGCATTACTACTGTTCCCCAAATTTGGTCATCAGTAAGGCACGTGGGTGATATTTACATTTTGGAAGTGAAGAATGGAGGTTCTGGACCATGGGACTTTTAATCAGGTGGGCCAGGGACAGAGTGCTTAATCTGCAGGCATGCCAGAGCTTCTGTTTCTGCCAAGGCAGGAGAGAGGGCCAACACAAAGCTTTGCTGGACTCACCTTACCTGTTTGAGCTTTGTGTGAGCGTGTGTGTGAGCGTGTGTGTGAGCGTGCGTGTGTGTGTGTGTGTGTGTGTGTGTGTGTGTGTGTGTGTGTGTGTGTGTGTGTGTGTGTGTGTGTGTGTGTGTGTGTGTGTGTGTGTGTGTAGTGACAATAAGTATAGGACCAGTGATCAGGTAATCCCCAACAGCCAACCACCTGACCAAAGCTCCCAGCTAAAACCCCAACACAAAAATGGCCCTGTGTGTTTGCATGGCCCTTAAAACCATCACACCCGGTATTTCTGATGCCGGTTTCCCCCTGAGCCAGAGTGCGCATTACAGCACGCAGCGACGCGACACATCCAGCTCGTCTGTATTCTGACCGGGAGCATTACAAGCTGTCAGATAGACATTAGCTCAAGTAAGAGCAGGAGATGGGTTTTGAAGCAGTCTCCGGTGTTTTCCCTCACCTGTGCTCTGATTGAGAATGAAATAGACCCGCTGATCGCTCGGTAATCACCACAAACACAAACACACAGACACATTGTGTACCCATACGACAGCAGAGCTACTAGCCTACCCAAGCTTTACTGTGATTACAATTAACTGGCGGATAAATCAATTACGAGGCAGAGATGGACTAGTGCACATCGACCATTTGGAGAAGTGCAGATTCAGAGGAGAGTCTGCATTATATTTGTAGTCGTTGGCGATTCCAGTGAGACAGAAGAGAAAGTAATAATTCTGCCGCAGTAGCCTCAGGTGTAGAGAGCTAGAGGCGAGCCTGTTCAATGCTTCAGACCAAGAGAGTGTACATGAGCATGACATATGGGGCTCTGTGTTTAAAACTCATTACAACAGGGCACATTCCTCTGGTCTGTGTTGCTTGTAGATTAATGAATACCTCTTGGGAGAGTCTTAGTTTGGTCATGTTAGCCTTCAATGTTTGGCGTGATAAGGTTCTCAAAGGTTAACAGCACAGATGTGAAAACATTAGAGAAAGGTAACAGAGCTTCTTTATTTTTGCCTAGAATAAAATCAACAGTGAACTCTTCTTCTCTATGTTTGGATTGAAGGCTGATTACAGACAACTGCAGGAAGGACTGAGGACATCATGTCCCTCTAATGCGTCAGCCAGATGGTCAAACTTGAAAAAAGGGCGATCACAGCACAAAGTGAGCACACTACAAAGCCAACTTTCAGCCTAAATGTTGTTTGATTTGTCTTTGCCACTTCAATGACAAGTTTGATGGCAACTGTTCAATAGAGGACTATAAAAAGAGACAGTATCTGTTGTTCAAACAGGGACTAAAAAAACTGTTCATCTGTCTCTACTATACAATGTAAAATCAGACTTAACAGGTTTCATAGCAACGGTATCAAGGACACCAACCATTTGGGAAAAGGTAAGGGTTCAAATTAAGTAATAACGTAAAACCAATGCAACATCCCCACCAAACTTCCACATGGCCAAATACTTTTCCTCCTCTGCACCAAATGCAAAGACAAAAATCTTAGCAATAGGAGTGAACTGTGTGCTGATGCTGATGTGCTGGTGTGATATCAGAGCAGCAGAGCGGAGCAGCACAAAGCCCTTCATCTGAGCCAGGAAGTGTGTCAGAGTGAGTGACAGCCAGCAGGTCCCCGGGGGCCCAGGGCAACGCTGTGGGCCCTAGCGTCCTCCTACTCCTTTCACCCTCTTGTTCTCCCTTTCTCTCTCTCTCTCCCACCCGTTCTCGCTTGTTACTCCCATCACCGTTTCTCTTACTTTCTCACTCTATTCCCATTCGATCAAATTCAAGCAAAGACATGCAAGGCTATTTATAGGAGAGTGGTGCTTTTTTATCAGCCTGTGTCTATTTGTGGCACTCAGAAGCACAGAGGGCTTCCTGGCTCCTGACGTCAGCAGTGCAGCGCTGCAGAGAGATGGGAGGGTGGGGAGGGTGGGGGGGGTGGGTAGCGAGGGAAAGGGAAAGGGAAAGGCAAAAAGAGGATAGGCAGAGTTGGAGGATGCATGACATTTGGCAGTCGGTAGAGTATTTGCATGAAGCCTCTCAGGGGAAGTGAAAAGGTTTATTTCCATCTGAGAGCTGCAACTGCAAAATGAGTGCACGCAGGGTCTGTGTACCTGTCCCTCTCTCTCTCTCTCTCTCTGATATAATAGCAGGCTGCACGGGAAAACTGAGTGCTTCGGATAAGGAACCCCTCAAGAGAGGCTGGATTAGTGGAGAAACGCCAACCACGCTGCAGCCTGGGTAAACACCGTCAGCAAACCCAGGACACCCACTGAGTCATACATCGCAAGCGCAGCCACATACACATACATGCAATGCATTCACACTCCAACAAACATTCTCCACTGCACACAACACACTCTGATAATCCTGCTGCATACACGCAGCATTACGCAATTTGTGTGAATGATGCAAACACGCTTGATGGTATACTCCCACATAAGTGTACTGCATTAGCTCACGATAATTTCACGCATTTGCTCACAACTGTTCAAAATTCACCACTTGTGTCTATTAGCTGAGGATGATATGGAGTCCTACCAGACAATAAAGAAAGAAATAAAGGCTGGAGTGTCAACTGTGGAAACAGGGGCTGGTGTGGGGTAAACGGTGTAATTGATCTGCAATTGACTTGATAATTATAGAATTACTTTACACAGAGATATGTCCCGATTTAGTACAGCGCTGGGCTTCTGGAAGCTGTCACTCTGTGAAGTCATTCAGTCAGTATGTGACTGGAGAAAGTACATCACTCCAGAGCAGGTCCAACACCAGCACCTGTTTACACTAGAGGGATGTTAGCAGCTATGGTTTAGGTTATGTCTGCAGGGAAAGACATTTTAGGTGGATTAGAAAAGGAAGGTGATGGAAGAGAAAGAACAGATGGAGGCGACAAATGCTCTTTTCTTTATGATCTCCACTCTCATGAGGAGAGAAGTGAGAAGAGGAGAAGGGTCACTTAAGAGTGCAGAGCAGGGGAATGAGAATGCTAGTCATTGCATTTTAGTCAGCGCTCTTGGCCAGCTGACAGTTTCCACTTATGAGCAGAGAGCAGCACACACAACGCTAGTTAACAATGACTAGTACACAAACACAGTTCTGAGACCATGTAACACGACAACCTTGTGATTAAACTGAAGAGTAAAGTTTGCGTGATATTTTTTTTTCTTTACAGAAATAAACAGTGTGAGCAACAGATAACAAAACTGCATTTCAAAATACATTGCTCAAGCCTGAAGGGGAAGCTACAGTAATTTCACACCTCTTAAAACATGCAAACAATTCACACAACAAGTCATACTTCCTCACGTCTTTTCATACATGTATCATGTACACTACTGCAAATGTTTTAGGTGCATCAGATATTCAGATTTTATTATCCATAATGCAATACCATCAGGGAGTCGTCTGACTAGTTCCAAATTTATTCTGAAACAAACATACAACCACCAGAGTCACAAAAGAGCTATCTTCAGATGACAAGAAGAACAAGAAGTCCTGCAACAGATGATATGGCCGCCCCAGAGTCCTGATTTCAACATTATGGAGTCGGTCTGGGATTACATGAGGAGAATGAAGCAACTGAGACGCTTAAATCCACAGAAGAATTGTGGCAAGACATATGATTAATCTACCTGCCAAACAAGTGTACAAGAGAACAAGAGAACTGGTGCTGTTTTAAAGTTTAAGTTATACCAAATATTGATTATATTTACGTTTCTACTGTTTGCTGCATTCTGTATGAAGTTAATTAATAAATACAGACCATTCATGGCATTACTTTTGAAAGTATCCTCACTTTACTTTTAGTGCCTAAAACTTTTGCACCGAATTGCAAGGGTATGAGTGAATGCAGGAATGTTGAATGAGACATATTGACCAATTCAGAGTGATTTAACTTCCCAGTGTTAGTCTGAAAGGGTCAGATGTGCACACCCAGGACCTGACTACATGAACTTGTTTCACAAAGTCACATTACAAAACATACAATTTGTCATTATTTATTTAGAAAATGGAATCAACTTTGTGTGGTTTGGCACACTGACAAAGCCTGTCCTTACCTGCACCAGGAAGATGATAAGGAAGTAGAAATTGGCAATTCTTCTAAACTGTTCAAACAGGTTCTTTGGTAGAAAGTTCCACACGGTATACTGCAGAGGGAAAAAGAAAAACATGCATGTACTGTAAGTCAAACAGAAACAAAGTCTCTGTGGTGTCAGAGCTGTTATTTGATGCTTCTCTTTGTGGTGTTATTTCCCAATTCAAGCAGGACTTCTCTCAACTTAGAGCTGGAGGTTTGAGAAAGGTTTGGCATGGGGAGAGACATTAAAAGCAGTCAATATTAACAAGCTCTTGCATGTGTGTATTCTGTCTGAACAGGGGAAGGGGAAAGAGGAAAGGCAACTTCAATAGCTTGGAGTCTGTCTTCTTGGTACATCCTAGAGAAATAACTCTTAAGGGAACACAAGTATTGCATTGATTCAGATTAGAGATTTATTTCCTTAATTCAGCTTCCCTTGAATAGAGAGCCAATGAACTTATCAAGTTGGCAACTGTTTCTGTGTCTTTTGTTAGTTTTGAAGTGGCCGTGACTGCTGATACTATCAGGGCTGAAGCAACACTTATCTGCTTAAATCCCTATGAGACAGCTCAACAATACCCTGCTGTTAACTTTGTACCGCACAACAAAGTACGAGGGTGAAAAACACAAACACATAGGGATTCCAGGCACACACACTGACACACGTTCACACTCACGCACACATGCAATAAGCCGCTGTTTATGAAGGGGAATGTCTGCATGGGGAGAGTGTTGAAATGCAGCCGCAGCAGAATGGCCCATCTCATTTTGCCAGAGAGAAAAGAGAGTGAAAGTAATGAGAAAAGGGAGGTGGGAGGGGGGGGGGGGGGTGAGGGTGGCTGAGTGCGATGGTGCAGCAGCAAGTAGAGCAGGGGAGAAGAGGTGGAGATTGGTCATTGCAGAGTGCAAAAGCAACAGGATGATGGAGGGCAGAGGCATGGAGGAGCATAAACACTTACAGCCGGGTAATTAAAGACTGTTTACCCTGATGTACTGGCAGGAGGCAATTGATTAGCCCATCCTCACTGGGACCCTCTGCACCACTATAAATCCCACTGCCGTCTTACTCTCACTCTGCTTTCCTCTCCCCATCATATCCGTAAGCCAGCACCTGCATGAGCCAGCCGCTGACACAGGACTGTGGGGCAAGATTTAAGGGGGTGGGGGGTGGGGAGGGGGAGTCTATCAGAGCCCAGGGGGGGAAACCACTGAATTGCCCACCCTGCCAGTACATTATAGCAGCCATGTATTTCAGTGCTCCCCTGACAGACAAATAATCGCCTTCTGTTGGGAGTGAAGACAAGCATGTGGAGAGGCAGTGGGAGAAGGGATAAAGAAAGGAAAACACGGGAATGTTCGGGAGTCAGGACGGTGCAAGAGTTCATTTCGTATTCCAAGTGTTAGATAAGGAATGCCCAAGGGCAGGTGCAACATAATACAGAGAGGAGCTGAGAAACAAACCGAGGAGTATGAATTTAATTTGGTCTACGGCAGGACTGAAACCCTGGCGTATGCATGTGAATGTGCTTCTTACCTTGGAGGACACAATCCTGTTATCACAGAACTTGGGTGGGATGAAAGCTTCGGTGGCAGAACACTGCCGATGACCAATATAGATAGTCCTACTGTCTACTCTTCTCTCATCACGGCCGAGCTGGAAGAGGAAGCAGTGGAGAGGGGAAGAGATAAAAAGACAAAAAGGGAAAGGGAAGACATGACATAAAGTAATTTAAGACATGGAACAATCCCAATTGAATTAAGCCCATAACTAAAATGATCATCATACAGGAAACAAGAATTATCTACGGATAAAAGAGATTAGACCCTCCCATATGAGGCATGGTGATTGTAGAATTAATCAACGAAAACAAAAGAGCTATTTTACTGAGTGTACTGTTGAGATGGAGCAAATCCACAATGATCACAAAGGATTTGTTGTGGCCATAAAAAAAAAAAAATCAAATCTGGTAAGGCCCACATTCCACCCAGAGGTCAGGAATTAAGAGATTACAGTTTCTACCGTGGTGCAGAAAATTAAAAAATCTTAAAAGCATTCTCCTGGAAAACTGTGTAACACAAGCCAATAATTCAGAGAGGGGACAAAGGAAAAGTATGACAAGGGTCAACAGGCAAAATTAGTAACTGTGCAGGGACTATAACTTAATTTCTTCACTCCCAGGTGGTCACTCATCGATGATAAATGAGTAATAACTGTGGGCAGCCAGGAGAAAAGATGCTGTGCTCAGATTTATAGGCTGAACTGACTTGCAGTAATGCAGATGGCAGTGTATGCAGTCTAATGTATGAAAGATGGAAAAAAAACAAGTGAGACACGCTGGAGACACGCTGGTCCCCCCCCCCCCCCCTCCAAACATGAGGTGGCCTGGGCATTCCTCTTCCATAAAAGGCAGGTAGGATGAATCACAATGCAAGGCAGGGAAGCCAGGTTGTAGTCATGACCTTGGCTTTCCTGGAGCTCTGCTTACGAGCATTTAAAAAATAAAATTATACCAGAAATTATGACGAAGAAAGGAAGTGAGTACACCCAAACAATCGAAGTGATTATTTGTCAGAGGGGACTTCTACTTCTATTTAGTTTTTTTTGTTTTAAAATCAAAAATTTCCACACTGTGTAGAACTGAGTGTGTAAGATAACCTGAGGCTTCTTACCTAAGAGTAGAGATGTTGATACACCACTTTCTTTTTTGGCTCATGCACTGTTTAATTATGTTGTCCTACATAGGTTATATTGTATATCAATGAATCAATCTACAACAACAACAATAATAATAATAATAATAATAATAGTGGCTAAGAGACAGCATTTCATGTGGATCAGTCATGCCTGATCAGTTTCAGGTCAGTATCAGTATTACTCCAGTATTTCATATAAGTGCATCACTACCATTTAGATAGACTGGTTTCTTTTAAATGGGGCATTTAATTGCAACAGCTGCACACCAATCAGAGGAGGCCAAGTATAGCCTACCACTGACCACATAGGCTGAAGAAACATGATGGTATCACCAAACCACTGAAAAACATCCAGCAAAGCAAAAAGCTGATGGAGGTTTATAAGAGAGCCACAGATACAGCTTTTTTAGTCACCACTGCAAAAACAAGTTATTAATGCTTACACATATACAAACATTACTCATCAATGTTGTCTGGTTGTTCTTCTAACTCAAATGTTATGATATTATAATATGAAGTGTTGAGCAGCCGACGAGTGAGAAATTCAAGACAATGCATTATTTTAACGCCATGGCAGACTTATAATCAGGCTGATCATGAGCCTGACGGTGCTTTTTTTCTTTTCTTTTTTTTTTGGGGGGGGGGGGGGGGGGGGGTTCACACGGGACTGAAGGAGGCTCTGACCTGCTGGAGTTTGAAGGTCGAAAAAAATAGTTTGCACAACAATGTTGACATATTAAGGCCCAGTTTTTACTCAAGCACTTTCTTTGTGTGTGTGTGTGTGTGTGTGTGTGTGTGTGTGTGTGTGTGTGTGTGTGTGTGTGTGTGTGACAGCGAACACCTGAACAATCACACTTTTAAGCAAGCATGTCAACATCAAGTTTAAACTTGTAATTTGCTATTTTGTGATCCAAACCAATCTTCCACTTTTCCCACAGTTCCAGCGCCAAGGTTTAAATTACGTTCTAGCAATGGGAAATGGCTTTCAATGAAGCATCTCTTCACCACTGTGACGCATTTAAGCAAATGTAACTCAATCAGCAAGTTTGTGCATGCTTGAAGAATTCATTTTTAATCGACGCTGGGCTTTGACCAAGTACTACAGTTGAACATTACATTATATTACAGTGTAAGAATGTATGCATATCTTTGTTTATTGTTCTATACAGTTTTTTTTTTTTTTTTTTTTTAAAGTTTAGCTTTGTTTAAGCATGGGATTGAAATTTGACAACCACGGTAAACAGCTCTAAGAGCAACTTGTGAAACAAATATATATGTTTTGTACTTGTTTATTAATGTTGCATACTTTCTATTGATGTGACACTAAATAATCTAAGGTAAATACATTATTTTTAATTACCAATTAACACTCAGAATCAGCCTCTGCAGAATAAACTGGTACCATTCTCAGCGTTCTTTTTCGCCTCTGATGGTGAAAAACATGATCCAAATTAAGACTTCTACACACACAGTTTTTTTTTACGTGGTTATGTTCTCTGCACAAGCACAAGTTGTACAGCTATTACTGTGCCTGTAAATTATTAAAGGTCATGCAGGCAGGGGATCTGCTTTAGCTCATATAAATGCCAGCAACATGTGGGTTGAGGGGACACATTACCATGAACATCTGATCCTGGAGCATTGCCAGCAAATGTGTGAATTACGTCTGCCACCTGGACAGAAAGTTGCCCAAAGTCTGTTTCTGACAAGCAGGTAGATCAGAGAATAGACTTGAACACTTGGGGGCCTAATTTATGCATGTGAGAACAAAAACATAGCCTACATACAGTAAGTCCAGTTTATGCAATCACTTGCTTCTCGTTGATGGTCAAATTGCTCATTCTAATTTGGAAATATTTCCCCATCTTCTCTCCAGTTCTGACTGAAACTGTTAGCCAACAGGCTTAGCGATGTTCTGTTCACACCTCAGTATGGGTGTCAAATCTACCATCTCCTTCCTGCTCAGCACACTCTGACACTCCTTCAGTAGGACCGGACGGACCAGGCTGCCAGAGGATGCAGGGGGAGCAATAGGGAGGGAGTGGGAGGAAGAAAGAGTGCAAGAGGGAGGAAGTATAACAGGATCCAAGGACAAGAGTACATCTAGGTTTTCTATATCAAACAACAACAACGAACCCCCAGGAGGAGCAAGAGGCCAAGAACACCTCCATGATCTGCCCTTGTTCATTTATTTGAATCAGATGCAGTGTTTCCTGGCAATTATCCCTCCTCTCTGTACTCTGAAAATGTAATCTACAAATATAAAAGTAGCATTTCAGATTTGCAATACTGCAAATCACCAATATAACATTAGAGAACAATGTAGGGCCAGAAAAAGCAATCATGTACAAAGCGCTGTGCAGACAAAATAAAAAAATGCAACTCAGGAACAATTTACAAACCAAATTAGCCTCCAGTCAAAGCACCACAGGAAAGGGCTCTGGCTTGTTCTTCAGGGTTACATGTGAGACAATCAACAGTATTAGTTGTCGACTTCTGAAAGTGCCAATCTTTCACCTGTGCCCATCGCCTTAGGACTGATCACGAACAAGAGCCAAACTAACACATACAGTTTCAAGGTCATGGTCTTATCAGATAAACAAACACCAGTTTTGATGTAGACTAAACTGAACACTGTTTCTGAAAAGCCATAACACAATAAGAAATGTTGGCACCTCAGCACACATAATTCATGAAAATGAGATCCTGTATAAAATGAGGAAGTAGTCAATGTCCTGGGGTCCTAAAGATAAGGAAGGAACTATTGAAAGGCCATTGATTTGGTGGCGATTTCACTGTTAAATATAATGAGGGTCAGACCATAGTGCCCACTTCATTTTTGAGCAGTTACGTGTCCGCAATGCTTAACTCCAATATAGTGAGCTAAAGGCCACACAAAAATGCTAATGTAAGGGAAAATAACGCTGATTTCATTATCTTAGCCTCATTGTCAAAGGTTAAACAAAGCCATTCAATGACAATGATGTTATAAAGTAAAAGCAAAAGTGGCCAAGAGTCATGTATGTCAATATTAAACAGTAGATTCTTCCTCAGCTGCAAAACGTGAACAGCGATCAATAAAGCAAACATCCAATGCTCAATTGAGCTGAGATGTAATTGCTCAGTCAGAAATAAATGGTGCATTAGAAAAATTGAGAGTGCCTGAAACTTTACATTAAATTACACTCTAAATTAAATTATGCACACATTGTGAAATGAGCAGAGGCTGGGACAGGCGGGGAAAGGTGCTCCACTGAGAGCCGGGGGAAATATAAGGCTGCATTCAGTGACTGCCAACCTCCCAGTGATGACTCGGGTCTGATGATGCTGTCCTGTCACACCATCTCACTATTCAATGACTATCCGCTTTGTCACAATCTGCACGCTGTTGGTTGAACAGATGCGTACAGAGTAAACCTATACAATCTATTGTTACCATAACAGTACAAATTCACAGCACAACCTTTGTCAAATCTGTAAAAAACATATGAATGATTTCATATCATTTTAAGTACTTTCTGATGCTGTAGTCTGTGTTGTTGTATTAAAGATGGTGCATCATCTCAGTTTGGAAACCTGTCAGCTCCACTAATGTAAGTAGGCTGGAGCTCTTCTGCAGATTAGTGGGTCAGTGCATCTCTTCAACCACAGAGCAAACCCCACTCTGTCAAACATAATCAACTTAACACCACTACATGCACTATGAGGCTTGTGGTAATGAAGTCAGTATAATACTATGTAGTCTGTAACTTAGTCATTTTCATTATCAACAAATCTGCTGGTTATTCATTAGTTAATGCACTAATCGTTTATTCTATAAAATGTCAGAAGACAGAGGAAACAATTCCCATCAGTTTTCCAGTTTGATCAACTAATCGATTGTTGCCATAAGACGCCTAAAAAACTATCGTAATCCAGAAGTAGAGTCAAAGGAATTGGATTTACTGGCTTTATTCTTTAAGACATTTCACCACATGCCTCTCATCTAATAGGCTTCTTAAGTGCTCCTCACTGGTGAGTAGTCCATTACACTTTAATCTCTTTTGGGTGGTTACATACAGTCACGCATATTCCTCACCAGCCCTCATCAACATCTGTGTCATGCAAAAATAAAGCTGCACATCACAGTTTACACAGTGCTTTGACATACATATAAACATATTGCCATTTATGGACTGCACGTGAAACAGAGGAGTGTGCTGGCTTTTAGAGCTGCTGTGGACCGCCAAGTGGGGTCTGAGCTTATTATTAATGTTTAACTGAAGTGTGGCTCAGGCAGCATACATATGGACTGTATCTCCAGGCAAGGTTAGGATTAGGGTTACAGTATCAAGCAAGTTAATTTGACTAGTATTCATTTGCAAACAGCAAATAAAGATGTTACCGTCATGTATAGAAGAAAAAAAGGCTAGTGACAGCAGGTGTGCCAATGGTACAATGAGTATTATTTACTCTGACACAAATGGATTTTGTGGTCAAACAAAATCGATGCAGTAATATTTTCTAACAAAAGTGCTGAAGCAAACTGAAAAAAGTAAGCCCGAAACAATCGGTTCAGAATCAGAAGACCAGTCTGCTGCTGTGGTTTTGTACAATCAGTACAAGGGACAAAAACAACAAGCTCAGTCAGTAAGGAATGTAAGAGCTGTGCCATTAAGCTTAAAAAAAATCCACTTACAAAATCTACTTAAACACATTTAATGAGGTGTGAGGGAGCTGTGTGAATAAGTGTGAGCACGGGGGACCCTATGCTTGCACTTCTTTATGTCCTGCGTGTGTACTAATAGCTCTGTGCACTACACTGAGAACGACAGGTTTGTTGTAAACTCTGTGTTCCTGTTTGACCTTGGTATCTGCTTCATGTAATTCCCTGAGCAAAAAAACGAACCATGCTCTGTAAGACTAAGAATAACAGGAAAAGGAAGGCTGTGCGTGTGTCTCGCTCCTCGGTCGCATTCAACAACTTAACAACTGCTCCGCTTGCATCTTATCTATGCTATCAGGTTTTATGATGTTGCTTCAAGTTAAGTGGCTTCATCACGGGTCAGCCTTATCAGTCATTTAGTGTAGTACTTTATAATCATCTTCTTTTTTTCCCCTCTCACCACGTAGAGGAGAAACCTTAAGAGGAAAAAGCCCCAAGAGAGGATCTATTACATTAGAGCAGGTCTAGGCCTCAGCAAGAAATGTATTGTGAGTGAGTGAAGGAATAAATGCCTTGACTTAAGCAAACCATTTCAAGAATGTTGATGACAACAGTATAAACAGCCTGACTGCAACATAAAGTTTCAATTATGACAGGCTGAATAGTGCTGAGTGATCAATGTTTGAATACAAGGAGAACGATCCACACGTTGAATCAGTGCTGTTATCCACTGCAGTACCCTATCTAGTACTCACCTCCCTTTTATTCTCTCACTCTCTCTTTTTGGTCAGCCCACTTGCCTGTCCTCTTCCAGCATGCTCACTCTGCCGCTAATTGTAACTCTCTGAGTTTTGATTACACATCCAAGTGCTCACTGCATTGGCTACACCGAATTTACAGAGTCCACATTACCGTCTGAAGTCAATATAGCACAAATACACATTAACATCAAACCTGAATTAACCGTTTGTCAATGTCACTGCAAGGACTTTAATAAACAGCCTTCTTAGTACACATATTTCATATGGGCTGATTTGTCTAAATTCTACACAAAGACCTTTTGTCGTGTAATTATTATCACAGAAAACTGTGCTCAGATTTTTTGATATTTTCTTCACAAGCTCTGTTAGTATATCCTCACCATATCTAAATATCAAAGATATGTGGCTATAGTTTGTCAATGGTTTTATCACTTTTGGCACTTTATGAAAAGCTATGATAACAAATCTTCTGCTTTTATTTGGAGAAGTAATGTTTTGCTCATGTACTAATTCTGAAATTACTCATTTGTTTAAAACCACTGTGTTACAGATATTAGTCACCCTCCTTCCTTAAAATGAGTGGCTTAACACTACAAATAAAAAAAAGCCAACGGACAAACAAATTCAATTGACAATGCACTTAGTAAAAAGTTCAAAAACACTCTGGACAGGTAAGAAAAGAATTACCAGACTTACTGTTAACATTGCTGTTGCCAAAGTTTCCAATTTCTTCAATTTCCATGCACTCTGTGACAGCAGTAATGAGTAGCATTTTGATGGTTAAACAGATTTGGGCGCAAAGTAGGAAACCATAATGTATAGCGATTAAATGACCAAACATACCATGTCTCAAAACAAATCCACATTAATAGCGTATTATTAAATTAGTAATACTAAATCAATGAAAAGCAGAGCCATTATCCCATAGTGAAACAGGAGTTACCTCCATCATGGATTCACCAACACTTGCCTACGGCATAGTATAAAGACCCCATGTCAGAGGCTACAGTCTCCTCTGTCCACTTTTTGAACACAGTGATGAATAGCCTCACAGAGTCATAATCGTCCAACTTGAGCTGAGGGCTGATCCTAAGGAGCTGTTGTGGATAGGCAACAGCTCATTGTTCTACTAGCATCCCTGCAGCTGTACGAGACACAGAGTGTACTGTACCACAGGCTGGTACTGGCCTACATTACACTGTGTCCCTCGACAATGGGGAGGAGGGGAAAATCGTCGAGACCTCGCAGTGGGAGCTGCTTCCTCAATCATTTGGTAGCCTCAAAAAGCCACAGATATTGTGCTAGCTACTTTTGCAACGCCTGTGGTGTACAGACAACTTGTCAAATATCTCATGTGGACATTTTGTGACTATATGACAGTTGGCCATAGCATGTGAGACCGTTCCCCTGACTGAAAACTGAATGGCTCATTGGTTTCTGTTTTCAGTACACTGTGAATGTACATCAGTGTTGAAGGCATGTTTACCAGCAGGAAACATCTAAGCAAGTCACACAATGCTGACAGAGGTCTGAGTTATCTGTGTGTATGACACACACTGTTCCTCAAAACAGAAGCTTAAACTGAATAAAGGACAAGGAAGTAGCCTAACCGTCACCCAACAAACCTGTAAACAAGTTTTATATTCACTGGGCAAGTTACTTTTTAACTGGCTTACGCTCTCAAAGCATTAATTTACTAAGGCTTTGGTTTTAAGATTATATGTTACTCCACCTCCTCCTGCTTGAACTTTGTCCCCATAGCTACTGTACCATGCTCTAGACAAGTCAGCTCCCAAAGTATTAGAGAAAATGACAAAAGTGAATTATTTTCAAGGGTTCTAACATAGGAAATCTCCACACTTAATGTTTTAAGACCAGGAAAAGTGAGCACATTTTGAGCTGCAGCCTTGTCACACTTTAATCTATAATTAAAGAGAATGTAAAGTAGTGAAGCCATAAATGGAGTATGTTTTTTCCAGCCAAGTGCACATAGTCTCTCTACTGTTTTTGTGTGTGACAAATCACCAGATTCAGCTACTCAGATGAAGGTGTTTGATCCAGCTGGGGTTTTTTCTGTGTTGTGTACAGGTTGTAACTTAACTAAACTCTCCCCTCACCCACCATGGCTGGCAGAACGCCATACAATACTAACAAAAAGGAATTTACAGTTTATACCTGAATGCTGACAAGCTTTTAAAAAAATCTCCATCTCAGCTACAGCCCTTCTGATGACATTATCTTTAATAATATATGAGGCTACACTGGCTGTAATTGCTATTCAATTAATTATCGTCAGACACTGCAGAGGGGAGCAATGAGACTAATGACAAAGCTCAATGTGGTTCTTGTCTTCCTCTGCTCAGAGGACATAGTTGATTTGGGTTTGGGTTTTTTCACCAAGTATTCCCTCCCACCAAACTGTTACCACATTAAAAAGCCTCATTTTTCTCACTGCGACTGAGAAACACTACCCGCCTAGCTGGGAGTTTGCGGTTGAGATAATCATTGTAGGCTGTTGCTTTAACCTAGGTATGTGTGTGTGTGTGTGTGGGAGGGGACATGTTCATATGTCTTCCAGCAGTGGTTAAATCCTCACATGGGCTTTGCTGCTGTTCTTCTTCTCCGTGTCAGTAAGTACCCTATCATTTCAGGTGACAATGAAAAAACTGGGATGATGAAACATCAAGAGGTGGCGTCGTCTCTCCTCCTCCCTCCATGCTCAGACACAGTGAGACATAGACACACACACACACACACAAAAAAAACATCCCCCCACACATCTCAGCATTCTCTTCACATCTCACTGCGAATGCTCTGTGGGTAATGCTGGAGCTGAAGCATGGCACAGAAAATCTGTGGATGAGCCTTTATACATATATGGATGACGAGGATGCATTTTGAGTGCCACTAGCCTGGTGCGGATACGTGGGTCAGGAAAGGGTGGAGCGATGTGAAGAGAATTCAAAATAAATGAAGCAACCTGAATTATTTAGAGGTACAAACTGAGAATTCAACCTAGCTTTTAAAAGGAAGTGGAAGACTGCCACAAAAAGCCATCCGCGGTCACCTGACCCACCCACTCTGATGTTAATCACCACAGAAACCCTGAAGGAGTCCGTCCATTAGGTAAGCACAGTAGAGAAAGAGATGGGAGAGGTGCAAAGAGGCTACAGGTCCGCCCCCTGGTTTCACTCCAGTTTGAGTCACGCATGGCTCTCCGGACTCCCCCACTACATTTTATCACCCTGCTATCCCACAGACGGCTGCTTATTCTTTTACACCGCCTCCCTCCCCACACTAAATATATTTATTATCCTGCTGTGTGTTGCAGATGAGCTCCTTTGGCTGCGTTTCCATTACTGGGCAGAGTGCAGGAGAACAGACGGAGAGAGGAAGGAAGAGAAAGAGATGAGAGTAAGCAATTCTGTTCGCCAGGCAGCGCGCAGTGCAAGACTCATGGCGGAAAAACTGAGCACAGCTCTAATCAATACGCATCTCTCCTAATCAAACAGGCCTAATAAATCAAATGGCCCAACATGCCTTGTATGGTATGTAGCCTTCAGATGCAGTCTTACCTTAACTGCTTACACAAGAATGACAACTCTGTTCAGGGACTCATCAGTTAATAAAAGCCCTTAATGTTTCCAACAGGTGCTACTGGCTGTTCACAGACAAGAGCATAAAAGCAAGACTGATCTGAATGCAATATAACTAATACATGTAGAGCATTATGAAACATGGTAGATAATGCAGCAAAACCACAATACAGTAATGAAAAAAGCATGAGGTACATTTGACGTTAATGAGTATTTATAATACTACAAATCAGACTCCCAGTATTTGCAGTTCAGATCAAAGTACTGTATTGTACAGCAGCAGGTTAAATAGCTTCCTCTTTGATTGTGGAACAAACAGACTCCAGGGAGAGTGATAAAACATATGTGACATTCACTTATTGTTTGAATAATTGAAAAAATGAGTCCCTAATGGAGAAAATTCACATGGACGTCCCTTCAAGACAGAACAATAACTGAGAACGTCAGTGTAGATTTTGGTACTCAACTTGCTGAAAGTTGACATCAAAAAACAGAAACATGGTGGACAAAGTAAATGTTTGGTTGATGGCAAGAAAATTTAATTTTAATTACTTCAAATATTGCAAATAAAATGTTTTCTCACATGTAATTCGTAATATGTATTAGGTGGTAACTGTTAGTTGCAATGCGATGCTTGTTCGAAACATGCCTGATCATTGTTTGGCCTCCAGCCGCTACTTCAATGCATAATTAACACATTTGATATGAGGTGTGAAGAAGTGTACACAAGCAACATGAAAGAAACTAACATTCTGTTATACACAGATGTTACAAATAATAGTAAATAGCATGTTATTTTCCCTTAAAATAAGGGCTGCATTTAAAAATATAATAATGTTATTGAAATAAAAAGGATCAGATCGTTCCTGTTTTCTTTGCCTTCAGTTTGTATTTGAGTGGGTATATTTGCTCAAATGAGAAGTGCTTTGTTGGAAGTGGAACAATCTCCACAGTCTTGGAGCACTGGAGACAAACTGGTTTTGAACATGCCGTGGAAAGTATTTCCTTCGTTTTATGTGTATTACTATAGGATTGTATATTGTGGGTTCTCAGCACTTCCATAAAACGGATGACCTACACTCAGCCATGTACAAGAGAAATACGAAGGACATACAAACATTAACACAAGTATTTTAGTTTATATTGCATTTTAGGGAATGTACTTGTGCAGCAACAAGTCTGGCACTAAATACAACACATCATCTTTGTAGCGTCCATGTTGTTACAATTACATTACAACTTAAAAGCTCATCAACACACTGATGTCAGAAGAATGACTTCTAGACTCTGGAAAATAGGATCATCTGAGGACACACATGAAGGCAGCAAACGCCTCTGAACGTATACCCAACCTTGTGTTTCACATTAGTAAAAAAGTGTGTTTGTGTGTATAGCTTGCATGTGTGTCAACACACTCTGCACTTACTTGTGTTTCTGAGTGCGTACGTGAATGCAGGTTTGTGTGTGCAGCTCAGACCTGCGGGTGCTCTTTGCTGACCTGAGATACAGGTCTGCAGAGCCCGGGGGCTTCCAAACACATCTGACATGCAAGCCTTCAATCCTTCACTCATAACAACATCTCCTGCCAGGCAAGGGCCTGCGTACTACTGCTAGGGTCACAGTCGAATAGAGATAAATCTGAGACAGGCAAACCTCGGTGCATCATCCTGCAGCAGTAAGGGCAGAAGGGTGAGGGGGAAAACCCCCACTGAGGAAAAGGAGAACCACAGTGGTGTTGCACTCTGGGCAAACAAACCTGTGTATTAAAGGTGGTGTCAGAAAATGTTTGATGACTCACTTTGTAGGACTAAAATCACAATTGAATTTGCATGATAGGGAACTAACACTTAACTCCCACCTACTTTAAACTAGATTTCCCTCAAAACATGTATGAAGTCACAAGAAAAAGAAAAACACTCACAGTATCAAAAGAAAAATGTTCTACGCATGAGAAAATAAATGTGTAAATGTCATCATGACTGTAACATTTATCAGTCAGCATATATACCAGGGCGTGAACACATAGGCTAGAATCTCTTTGTCAACATAAGAGTACATTTTCAAACGGCAGTTTAAAATGCTACTCAGGACAAAATACCGGTACATTACAATATTTAATCTTAAGCCTTGTGGGGTTAATTGCAAAATAAAAACCAACACGACATTTCACACAGGAAATGTGGACTGCAGCTGTGGAACAGCTCAGATAACTTCACACTTCTCCCTTCTTAACTTACTAATTATTAATTTAGTTACCAATCAATTTTCAGTTCACCAGTCAGTGGTTTCATCTATAAAAAAAACAGAAAATGTCCCTCACATGTGCCACAGTCCACATCTTCAACGAAAAGTCTACGAAAACTACGAAAAGCAGAAAATCTTTGCATTTGAAAAGCTGGAACTAGCAAATATTAGGCAATTATTCTTAACAAATTACTTTAATGATTGATTGATTATGAAAATTGTTGTTAATGAATCTGTTATACAATAAATGACCAATTGTCAACACTAAGCCCTATTGTTATATAAGCCTGACACAAAGCAATTCAGTTAGAGTCAGCGTGACCATTTCCTGCCTTTGTGCACGGAGTAAGAGCACCTGTCGAGCTTCCATCCTCTAACTGGGTTGTGCTGGGCTGGACCGTTTTACAGAAGCTTGTGTGTACTTCACTAAGCAGGAGTATTAGCTGCTGCAACAGAGTCAAAATATAGAGCAGAAATTTCACACGTGTGATTTCTACTGATTTAGTGAGTAGGCGGAGGCCTACTGGTAACCATGGTGCAAAAATCGCCTTGGCAATGGTGTTTTCATGCATCTCCTGTGTTCTCAATGAATACTATCACATTTCTGCCAGGCTCCACCTCTCACAGATCACACTGCTCCCTTCAAGGGCTTGAACGAACATCAAAGGCAACACTGTGATTCTGCATTCCTGTCAGAGCATTACAACCTCTGGAGCTTCCCCCCCTCTTGAAAAAAAAGCCCAGGCCCACTCACAGTCACCCCCCACTCTCACAGCCATCTTTAATGATTTTCCAAAGACATATTCAGGGTTTAGTGGCACAATGTATCATAGTGGGGGAGTCAAGTGATGCATACAAGGCCTTCTCAGTTGCATTTTGGTATGAGCAGTCACTCTCTTCCCCCCTCTCCTTCTCTCTCCTCATGATGCACATGTACTTCCCATGGGCAAGGGGAGGGTGTGTGAACTGGGAGCCAGAGAGCCCGCGCCTGAGATAACGGCGCTGTGTGCATCAGTGACAGTGTGGCTGGCTGCTCCGCACAAAATATTATTTACAGCTCACACTGAAGAGAAATTACAGCAGCAATCCTCTCCAGAAGCAAGAAAATCAGCTGACCTGGCAACACTTAGAGAGAGGCCAGGAGGAGGGTCAGGCACTATAATTATTATATTGCTTCTCCTTATTCACTGTCGATATCTATACTGCTCACATAGCCTGTGGGGGATACAACCCACTGGTGACAACAGGTTACTGGTGCATAAGGGGATGATAAAGAGGCAGTAAAGACAGCTTAGCATTTATAAACCTGGCCTTGCAGATAGTTACTCCACTTTCAACTAGACCACTCATGACTGATTAATTTGGGAGAAGGGCAATGAAACCAATGGATGAACTTTAAAAGGGTAAGAATTAAATTGACCTATCTCAAAATATGATGTCAAAGCAGTTCACGCTGGCAAAATACCAACTCTTAATATTGAACAAAAGCTGGACACAAAGTAGTATTAGAGCAGAAAGCAACTGTAGCAAAACGCAAAACTTAGGCATCCTGTCAGGGGCTTCAACCCACATTTATTTTCATTATCAATTAATCAGTTAGCTATTCATCCTATGGAAATCCCATCACTAGTTTTGAGAGGCTAAGGTGACAACTTCTCTTATTTTGTCTGAGCAAGGATCGAAAATCCAAAAAAATATTCCATTCAAAGGGGTATGAAACTATGAAAACTCTACATTGTTTGCAGTTTGGTTAATTAATTGACATGATTATCAAAATAGTTGTTGATTCATTTCCATGTTCACTGACCAATCGTAACATGAAGGTTTATACACATTTTGAAGTATGGCTTTGTGCCTCATAACAGAGTATATTTTTGGCATTTGGGTCTCCAGAGAAAAGGAGCCCATGTCTGTAGAGACAGGTGAGTAAATTGAGCTTTAGCCACGAGGCTTAATTCAACCTATAAGAGTACACACAGGTGGGACCTCAACCCTGTTCATGGGTTGTACAGTTTGTACAGTTGAGAATAAGGCAAGTTGGCGGAAACCAAAAATGACTTCTAAAAATACCCATTTGTCTCTCTCTCTCTCTGTGTGTGTGTGTGTGTGTGTGTGTGTGTGTGTGTGACCAAAACTGTAGTTTAATGACAGAGTGGAGCTCGTACCAACTTACATCTGTCGTGACTTCCTGACTGGCAAGAACTTACATAGCAGTTAGCTAACTGGCCAAAAATGCAACTTAAAGGAGCTTACTTAACAACAGCATGTCATTAAGTGAGACATCAGCTGTTTCGTCTTGTCATTCAGTGTGAAGTAACTGGTTGTCAGAAGCCAGGACTCTCAGGAATTTACGGCGAAAATACCAAGAGGAACTTGCATTATTTCAGGGTCATAATCACAGCAGTTAAAACGCTAGCCGGATCGGCATGACGCCAGAAGCTAACAGTGTGTGTGTCTGTGTGTATGTGGGTGTGTAATATTGATATCAGGCACACATACCAAACGGTTGATTCTTCTCCGTAGCATCTTCTTGTGTATCTTCTTGGATTTAGCAATAGTGATGAACTCTTCTGATTCAACAGACGCCTCCGGGCTCCTTTTAAGCTCCTCCGGTGGAATAACTTTACATGTATGTTAGTTAACCTGCTATCTCCTTAGCTATCTATTCTCTACTCTAACGTTAGTTCTAGCTATATGAAATGCCGCAGCGACGCTACATCGTTTCCATTTTGTTTGATTTCGGTATCTTCCCACCATTCGCATTATCTCCCCCCTTGAATATTTTCCGCGTTGCAGTGTACTAGTCTCGGGTCCCTCTGCCCAGGGCTGAAACAGTCCCTGACATTTCGCTCTGTACCCTGTTGCTGAGACTCATGCAAATCATTGGTCGTTCTCAAGTCTGCCTCCTCGCTGACTCAGAAACTGCCGCCGACACACTATCAACTAACTTCTCTTAATCAATCCCCGCGCACAGGTCGCCTCACCTCCCTGTCAAACAATTTTCACTCCAGCACCCAGCAGCAGCCCACAGACGTTCCCACGTTCACAAGCTCCACCCGGCGAAGGTGCGGCGAGTTTCACCCACACTGCATTATGGGTAGTGTAGTCCAAGGTTCTACTACAACCGTCCCTCTTTTTTCTACATGGTCTTTAACAGGGGTGTCATTCAACTCATTTTGATTTCAAGGGCCACATACAACCCAATTTGATCTCAAGTGGGCCGGACCAGTAAAAGCATTGCATAATAACCTACAAATAATATATAGGCCTAATATATAGGCTATTATAACTTTACTATAATAAACCATCTATTTACTTAAGAAGAATGAGTGCAATTTCAACAATATTGTCTGTTTTTTTGTCATGTTATTTTGCACAGAAGCTGCTGATTGACAACATTTTGCACTTGAATATATGTTTTTAATAATATATGTATTGTTTTTTCAGATGATTGTATTCATAGTCAATGTGGAGGAAAAAAAACTTCTGAAGCAGCAGAAAAATTGGAATTACTTTTCTTTAATTTTCATACTTTGCAAAGTTATCCAGTGGGCCGGATTGGACCCCTTGGTGGGCTGGTTATGGCCCACGGGCCGTACGTTTGATACCCCTGGTCTATAATGACATGGAGAGGTGTTAATTTGTGACTGAGCTCTGAGGATCACAGATAATTTAATAGAAGTCTCTTCTCTGGGTAGACTGTGCACAGGGGATTTTCTAACCAAACCTTATAATAGAATGATACATAACAAGCTTTAGCTGGGTATTATACAATATCTCAGCCTTAGATGCAGCTGTTTTGGAAAAAAAATATACCAGACATTTTTTCTAAATAACTTAAAACATGATACTAACAACAAAGGAAGTATACACTAAACTCACATTAATACCACATTGAAACAGAACGTACATTCAACCTCAGAAATCTTAGCTTTATAGTCTGCTAACACATAGTCTAACATTTTATCCACCTCATGCTTGACAGTCGGTTTTCCAGGCCTTAGAGAAGGAGGTTTTCTGAAATAATGAAAAATGACAAATTAACATCTTTATCATTTTTATTAGAGAATGTTTTCCAAAAAATCACGTAACACTGACAATTACTATTAAAGTAAAACTATTAGGGTGTCTCAAAGACAATTCATGAACTACCATGACATAAATGATCATTAAGAGATTATCCTGGGTAATGAGCTGATACTGGATCAGGGACTTGCCCATGGACATTTAACTGCTTTCTGACTCCTGTGCAGTTAAAGGTCGAAGGTTAACATATCATTTATTTTATTTTTTGGTAAACATCCTTAACACAGTGGATGGAGACACTGACACAAGAGGATGTCCTGCTTTCTGCTCACTTAACAGGAAACACTGTAGTTTGGGGAATACTATTACAGTGAATTAAGTTATCCAAGACTGCCAACCTTTTAACTTGCTTGCCAAAAATCACATTTGCTTGAAAGGTCTCAGTTTTTGCTATGGGCTTATTGTGACAGGGAGATTACCATGTGACCTTTGGTAGACTAAATAGTTTGGGTTTATCACAAGGTCTAGCGTGCAGATGTGGTGAAAACTCATGCCATTGTAGGACAAATTCAAATGTAGAAATGCTAAACATGCTAAAATCCTGTGAAAAAGGGAACAGAGGAGAACTACTACTCCATCCAGAACTAGCAACTTCTCAATTCTTGTGATGTGTCACAGACCATCCTGAGAGCTATAGGAATAGAGATTATCTTAAAAAATTTGAAAGAAAATTAGATGCATAAGTCAACTTTCACTACAGGAGGGTTGGGTCACACCATGGTCGCTTCTAGGAAAACTGTTATGTTCTATGATGTGTTGCTGGGGTGTTTCTAAAAGCTATCATTTTGAGTCATAAAATTGTAAAAGCTTGTATTAAAGCATTATCTTCGAACGTTTAACCTAAATGCAAAGTGAAAACAAAACAAGGTTCAGTCTAAATGCTGTGGGTTTAAGTGCATGTAGTTCATAAACAGAAAAGTAACACCCTTCCTAGAAGCTAATGTGTATTTGTTTGTGTCATAGCATGTGTGACCTTAGTAGTAATTTGCATGTGGCTACAGATTTGCACTTCTTCTTTGTGACCTCCATGTTAGAAATTAAAGTTGGCCATTTTGAAAACTGAGTGGTGTAGGAGAGTAAGTGTAGTTATGTTGCATATAACTTTCAGATATAATTAATCCGCAATTGTAATTACAGTGCAACCGCACCGGCTAAGTACCTGCAGTACACCATGTACATTGCAGCACTGTAACCACTAAACTTTTCATGATAATATATACATAAGGCATGTATATAGTCTACAAAATGTGAGTTTACAGTCTGCAGATCTATCATGAGTGTTGTGTATTATAGTGATGCCAAAATGCTAAAGGATTTTCTGGGTGTTTTAGAGAATGCTGTCAACCAAGTGTATTTTCTGCAGACTAAGATATGATTTTTTTTTTTTTTTTTTTAACATTGTCATAATTAGATTTAGACCATTAAAAGCAAAAATGTAGGAGGCAGAAAAATGTGATGATTGCAAAAGAGGAAGTATCTGTCATATCACACCAATGCCAATTATAGATGCATGGCTGTTAGTTGGATTCTATCGCCCCCATGTGGCCAAAGGGACAAAACATTTTATTTTGTTTTACTAGTATCTTGAGAATAGTCGCCTATTTTTCCCTTTAGTCCTTTTCAGAAAATGTAAACAAATTTCATCCACAGTGTAGTTAAAGTGACTAGAATCAAGAAGGGTGAAGCTGTTTGCATAAATGTATAGGAATGAGATACCATATAAAACTGAAATCTATGGTACTAGTTGGTGAAACAACAGAATGTAGCAATTCTGTGGTTGTAATATTTTCAATGATTGTATTTTGTGTTAGTGTGTTTTGTTTGTCATCTGTCTGTTTTTTGTTGCACTGAATGTATCTTGTCATTCCTCTGCTGTTATGTAGTGTTATATGTTGAGACCCCCTTGAAAACGAGATGGTGCATCTCAAGGGGTTTATCATAAATTTGAACTATATAAACACAGACAGTATATAACATGCAAACAGGTGACAAATTAAAGGAAAAACCGGTACAGGCCTGGATACTTGATCACTACAGTGAGGGGATCCAGTAGCTTTGTTATGCTGTGAGGGGCATTTTGCTGACAGTTTGGGTCTGCTTCAGAGGAAAGGGTCACTACAAATGATGAAACATTTCTATTCTGATGGGAGTGGTCTCTTCCAGGATGAAAATGCCCCCATTCATAGGGCACTAGGGGTCACTGATTCATTTGATGAGTTTGAAAATTATGTTAATCATATGCAATTTTGGACTAATGTGACAGAAACTTCACCACCATCATCAAAACACCAAATAAGGGAATATCCTTTGGAAGAATGGCTTTCATTCCTCCAGTGCAGTTCAGAGATGATAGACATCAATAACAAGGCGCAATGAAGCTGTTCTGGTGTCAAACATCTTACTAAAATACCTCATGTTGGTTTTTATTTTAGTAATTTTTCAACCTTGTGTATAAACTGTATGTTGCATTTAACCTTGTGCTGATTCAGAGATGGAATTCTGTCTGGGTTATTTGAACAAGAGGAACATTTTTCCATGAGTAACTAAATAAATACATACATTAAAGATACTGAAAAAAAACATGAAACAAAAAAAGCAGAGACGTGTACTGTTCATACATGATTAAAAATTATTTTATGATAACTTGGCCACTTGTAGTTTCATTCTGTGCATGTATGTCAATGGTGCAAATGCTCATTAACTGGTTGATGTAATTCAATACATGTCCACACAGTGGCAGCCTAGTAACATCAATGAGACATCACAAACCTGTTGCACTGAGGAGATAAAACTAGAGCAGGCTGCAAAGGTAAATACAGTTTGTCTGAAGTTCCATTTTAATGAAGTTCACTGCAGTCAGAAACATTTGATTTTTGTATTATTTTTGAGGAATTAATTATTATTGAAAGTGCTGATACAGACTTAAAATCAAATAATGAGTTGAACTTGTGCCATCTGCATTATCAAAGCATTTATGAGTGCTGGTCTCAAAAAGGCTGGGTTAGATAAGATTTGAGAATAAGCATGCTTATTTGAACACAGAATATACATAATAAAATATATAACAAAAAAGTTTTATTCATGTTAAAGAAGAATGACTAATTAAAATAAAAACATGTCTTGTGTTTCAGTACGGTCAGCTGTGTGCTAGTAATAAAAATGTAATCAGTATCACAAAGCAATAGCATGAAATTTATAATGAAAGTAAAGGTCAAGAGATTATGTAGCATTATGTAGAGATAATAAGATTTTTTTGTTTGTTTTCCTTCTGTTTCTCCTCATTGTAAGTATTTGTTTTAATACTGATGAGTTAAATACTAGCAAATATATTTCAGAAACACTTTACACATGGATTTATTAGAGAGTAACAGATGTCTCCAGATAAAATCATACATTTTTCAATATCTGAATTATATCAGAGAGATATATCTGATATCCAGAGAGAGCTGCTGCTTCTGTGTTCTCGTTCTGGGTAAAGTGTACAGTAGCTGCTGAATTTAGTGGGCATTCCTTTACTGGTTCTTCCCCAGTGTGTCTCATTCGTAGTTCTGAATTTAAACTGACAGCCCCTGTGGAGGAGTTGGGAGACTTCCCCAGCCATCTGTCTTAGAGCAGCCCCCCTTTGACACCCCCTTCCCTCCCTCCATGCATCCCTCATTCCCACACTGGGCCTTTGTCAGCAGTTCCTGTCCCTGGACTAGGCGTGGCGTGCGCAGAGGCTGGGGCGACCGTGGGTGCTTTCAGAGGCACCTGCAGATAGGACAAAGGGCCAAGGGTGCTGAGGCTGAAGACAGATTGATGCTTTGTGCGCTGGGACTGGAGAGAGGGAGAGAGAGCAAGAGCGAGAGAGAGAGCGAGAGAGAGAGAGAGAGAGAGAGAGAGAGAGAGAGGGAGAGAGGGTAGTGGGGGATAGTTAGCTGAGAAGTTTTCAGGGAGAGGATTTTCTGGGGACCAGGGGTGGGTTGGGGTGAAGGGGGAGGTCTGTCACTCCAGTCTGTGTGAGTCCAAGCTTTGGAGGACCCAGAGAGATTGACAGCTTTTGTGGACTGCATCTCTGCACAATGGTCGTGCTTTAATGGGCGGTGAAGCTAGAGAAGAGCTTTGGGGAAGGTTTGGAGGGGAGGTGGTGCTTGGTAGTGGTTGCGATGGTGGTGGTGGAGGTGGTGGTGGTGTGGGGAAACTAAGGGATGGGGGGGGGGGGGGTGCAAAGGCTTTACTGCTTTGCTTGGTGGGGACCAATTCATGGGTATTCAGTCCAAGGCTCGTTATTCACTGAATGCATCCAGTGGAGGAATGCAGCAGCATCAATTAGAATGTGTTAGCAGATAGCAACGCAGGGAAGAAAAACCTTTCTCTCCCTTTTGCTCACAGGACAACACAGTGCCACTATAGGAGGTGTCAGAGCCACAAAGCCTTTTTTGTGGGTCTCTCTCCATTACATTACCAGTGCAATATGTAAGGTGGGGACTCTTTTGATTTAAATTAAGTGGAAAAAACACTAAATCCTATTTTTATTCAGCAGGGATAATGGTGTTATACTCTATAAAGGTCTTTAACTACTTATCTGTGGCTTAAAATCTTCCCCAGCTCCCTTTTCACTCCACCTCAGTGTCTTACTCTCATTGGGGGCATTAAATTTATTCAATGGTGCAGGGTCAAAGACAGACTGTTAAACAGAGTTGCTTGTAGCCTTAACTGCCGCATCACTTCTAATTGTGTATCAGTGGGTCAGTGGTTTGTTGTGTTGTCCCCCTGTAAGAAAGGAAGAGCGGATATGAATTTAAACAGTATCTTGTAAGGCATTGTTTGGAGTGGGCTCAGGCCACCACTTCACGCTCAGAGGGCCTTTTAGAAAAAGAGTTTTTTTTCTCTATAACTTTCAAGACAGTGATATAAAAGAAGAGGAAGGAGTGGAAAACACTTTGATGGTGATCACATGTCAGGGTTGACACACCATTCTGTTTTTTGAATGTAGAGAGGCCAGCCGTGCATGCCTTTCGAACTAATTAGGCTGCACTTAATTGAATGCATTTTCAGGTTGCACACAGCAAACACATTCAGTATTTGAAAACAATGAAAATAGCTTTAATTTCAATCAGCAATGTCCCTTACATTTCCCCCCACTACCAAATTTCTGATTCATGTTACTTGTGGGAGATTTAGAAAACAGACTTCAGGAAGGGAAAAGGGTTATTCTGCCCTGAAAAACTTGAACAAACTGATTTTTAAGTTTTCCATCCATGCACTCAGCATCCATTTTATCTCCAATTTCCTTGCTTTTAACACAAGATGATGCAGATGGCATGTGTGGTGAAATGGAATTGGGGATTTTTCTTCTCCTTAGGTTTAATGAGAACTAACTGGCAGGAACCTCTTGTAGAAAGGTGTAGATTTCAATATGAGCAATTATGCTTCATTTGAAGTCAAATGAGCCAAATTTGCATCCTCTGAAAAGGGAACCAGAGTTAAACTGTATGAAAAGTGCAGTAAATTGGGGCAAACATCGCAACGTGCAGAAATGCATCTCCGCTGTAATTGTGTAATTGTAGAAGAGCTCTAAATGCACAGCCCAATTAAACTTGCTTCTCTGCAAGGCAAAGAATTGGCAGGTTATTATGCAGGAAAGTATCAGCACATTTAAATAGCTGCCTCCTTCATGGGTGGGGATGGAGGGTGGGATCATTTGCAGTAAAATGGAATATCTGATCAAATATGGACAGATGTCTTCATACATGTGGAGCGGCTGTGAATTGGATTGGAAGAGGCAGGATAGATGGATGGCCTCCTCTAAGAGATAGAGCTTCCTGCCCCTGAGTACTGAGGGGGCACAAGAGGAAGAGGGTGAGAGAGGGGGAAGGTTAGGCTCTCAGTGGGGGGAGACATTTCCCTGAAACACCAGTTGATGGGTTTCTCCCACAAAGGGTGGAGTGACGCAGTCTGCACTACTGCAGAACAGCCTGGTCTCTGTCTGGATTAGGCCCTGCAGCACACAAAGGGGAGCTCAAGTAAACGGTTCATGAATGTTGATTAATTGATGCCATTTTTTGCAGTGTGCCATGGAGATTTAGTGGGTATGGGTGCATGAGGGAGGTTGTGTGTAAGCAGAGGGAACTGTGGTCTGAGGCTGGAAATGTGTATTTGTGGGTGCATTTTTCAGATATGGAAATCTTTAATGGTTCGCCCATAGATCACAAACTGACACAAGTTTGATTCATACTCCTGCAGAGATTCCTTAATCTCTTTGACTTCAATGAGTACAACAGTTTGCCAATGAAAAGTTCTAAGAGCTCAATCAAGCTGGCACGCTGTGACTATCTTTGGTCTCTGTGTGCTTTGACTCCTGATGGTGTTGTCAGTCGTGCCCAGCTGGCACAGTGAGTAGCTCAGGTGGCAGAGGCAGCGAGGAGGTTCCCACGATGGGGTTTAGGGGTACAGGTGTCCTGGGAGAATGAGGGTGGCCCGGGGGAAGGAGGGGCGAAGCACTGGCCCATAGCCCACCTCAATGGAGGGATCCCAGGGGCCAACTCAATAGCCTGGGTTCCACTTGATGGAGAGAGAAAGGAACGTTTCAGCCGCTGCCCAGCAGGAAAGATCTGGTTGTGGGAGACCTCTTTCAGGACTCACTGTTTGTCTGAAGGCTGTCACAGCAGATGAGTACTCAGCAAACAGCGTGAACAAGGATTTGAACCAGAAAACCAACAGAGCCTTGACAATATTGTGATTGGGCCTTGTCTCTTTAGAGGGGGCTGAAAGCCGAATTGAGAGCAGTAACAAGTGCACATTCAGAGCAGGACGGGGATGCCTTTGGGTTCTGTTTTATGGTTTTGAGGCCTGTATGTGGTGGATAAAGCAAAATCATGTTAATCTCCCCTTTCTCTCATCTAAAAGCAAAATGGGAGTGAACCTGTGGCACTTTAATGCTCTAACCAAAGTCTTACAAAGTCATTGTTCAGTCTTGTAAAGTCAAACGTGAATGAGACCTCTGCAGTCTCTTGACCCAAGACAGAAGACAAGTTGAACTATTCTTTAGAAAATGCAAATAGAAGCACTACAAAAAACATTACACAGAGTTTGTTTTTGTTATTTTCTCCTATTCTTGTGCACTTTTCAAAAAGATTATCAAAAGAAACTGATTTGGACACCATATACACAGTACTTTACTGAGGATACGGTTAATTTTGTTTTGAAGCTTTCCAAGGTTTTTTCATTGTTCCTGCAATTAAAGCTGATGGTGTGTGTAAGATTCATAGTGAGGGACCACATTGGTGGGGGACTAAAAAAAAGCCTATAAAACATACAGCATAGTTTTATTCTCCATGACACATATACCAGTATCCTCATGCACAAATCTCAAATATACATTCAGGCAAACCTGCATGCTTACTCATTGTGACTCACACACACAGTCACGCACCTTTGAACTGTCACCTGGTTTCTACCCAAAAAAAGGATTAGATGGGAAACCGCAGCCCATTCCATTGAAGAACAGGGGAGGGGAGTGGAACCTATTATGAATGCCCTAAATATTACTGTGCAAAGGCACTTTTGCTAAATAAATGCTTCTAATTTTGAGGATGAGTAACACTTTGAGATATATACATTCAAAAAACCAAAAAACAAATACTGGTGCATTTCTTTTTATCTTGTGGTTGTAAAATCAGCTTTGTTCATTTAAAACCACTGTGTTTCTCAAACCAACAGGTATGATCATATTTATCCATCAGCCACTGACAACAAACAGAATGAGGAGTGGGAATCAGTAAAATCAGATTACACATAAAACAAACTGATTATATGCTTGAGTTTTGTTTCCCCTCTGACTTTGTATACATTTATCGACCTATTTATCCATTTGATGGTGAGTGAGAGGGGCACACAAAGAGCAATGTTGTCTCTTGGAGGAGTTGGGCTAACTTTGAAGGTTTCTGAAGAGAGAGGCTTGTGATGGAATGGGCCGGGAAGGACTGTGACTTCTCCATTGAGAGTGGAGGGGCACGCTGGATTAGCTTGATTTGCCTGTGAATGGGCGCTCTCCATTATTCTTGTTAGGGAGCTGTCACATCGAATTGAGAAAGTGAAAACCTCCTTTTATCAACCTTTTCCAAGTGAAACTGAACAGGCAATCAATAACTGAATTCAGGCCCAGGGGAAAGTCAAGCAGAATGATATGGGGCTGTTATAAAGGGGGTATTTGTCAAATTGCTAATGGGAAAAAGCGGATAACTGGCGTAATTTTGGCTGCAGATGCTGTTGAGTATAACAGAAAACTGAAAATAAAGAAGTGAAGTCATTGCACTTCTAATAAAATTAGGTTCTAAGGACCATTTAGTACTAGTAATAGAATGGTAATTATAATTGTATTAAAACAATACAACAACAGCTAGTAATCCTGCTATTACTACCACTAGTACCCCTACAACTACCACTAATACTTCTAATAATCATAATATGTGGTAATGATCCAGATTTTAATTTTTGGGAGCGAAACAAATGCTACAAAAATATTAGCTTTAATAGATCCTTTTTAATGGCCTTTTTCATTTTGAAACTAAAACAAAAAATAAGAAAGAAACACAGCACACCACAAAAGTATCACTTTCCTACTTTTAAAAGCTAAAAGTCAAAATACATTGGAGAGAGTTTTAAGAAATGAACAGTACATAAAGATTTTAGCATTAAAGGCACTTTTATTTGACTTCATATTTATCACAATATTATAATGATCATTTTGCAAAGGGTTCAATACAACCCAACCACTGTTACAAGGCCAAACAATCGGGACTGGTTCACTTTTTATTATACGAATGTCACCATATTGTTTTGGAGTTTCATTATATTGACCTTATTGTGCCATTGTGCTTGTTCTGACACCATGATAATGCCTGAATACAGAGGGAATTATGCTCTGTATAAATAGATCCCATAGTCAAGGATCGCTTCAATTATCCCTCTACACATTGACAACATGGACAGAATAAAAACTAAAGCCTTAGTCCAAGCTGGTCTCAAGGCACTCTTCAAACATTGTTTTGGCTATTGTTCGAGGGGCAGAGGAACATCATCAGCATCAATGGCAACAGAGGAAAGAAATACATTCATCTGATACATTAACCTTGTTTATACAATCAAAGTATTCATTGAGAGAAAATAAAGAAAATTAAAGGAAAATTATATAGAACTATAAATTAAATCTCCTGTTTGTATGCTTTTTAATAACCACTATATAGATGCCAGTTTAATGTCTCTTTAATAAATAGTTCTTATATATTATGTGTTACATATTCTGTTTTAAACGTTTAAATTATGTGTTTACACAGTATTTCTATCACATGAAATTGCACGTATCATTATGGTGGAGGGCTTTCTGCACATCCAAACCATTAATCAACAAATTTTCTCATATAACCGCTCCCAGTTTTTACGCTGGATGGAGAAAATGAATCGGATCATTTGGCCTCATCAATCAATTTGGTAATTGATGTCTTAATCGTTATACAGTTAATTGAGCACCTTGATTGTTGCCTGTCATTGTTCAAAGTACTCAGATACATTGCCTCGCAACTAGCCTGCTGCAGTTTTGGGGGAAATTAGAACAAAAGAGATTAATAGTGTTTCCATACAATTTTTTATATCACATTTCTAAATATTTAGAAAACATTACAAAGCAAAAAAAAAAAATCTTTTTACAAAGTGTTTCTTTGCACGTCTCATAAATTTGCAGCTATTATGGAAAAAGTAACAAAAATAATGATATAATGTTGAGTGCTCTGTTCCTGCCAGGATATGTGAGGTTTTCATCAGCGTAATTGTCATCCATCCATCTTCTGTGCACAGTGAGTTGATAACAGCCTATGAAAAATGACTCATAGCTATAATGAGTGTCTCACCTGTGAGTGGTAAGAAAGGTTCACAGTCCTCCATGGAACAGCAATTCTCCATTTATTCCACTCCACTGTCTTTTCTCCACCTCATATACCCCTTTACCTTCAAATTTTCACGAAACAAATCCCTTTTTTTCTCAATGCAACCAGTCATGACATTGGTTAAACACTAAAGGCCCCAGGCTAGGCAAGAGAAGCTGCAGAGGCCATATAGACAGACACTGCTATCCTCTAGCAGAGGATAGGTGTAGAATAGCAGTTTGGGCTTGTAGGGACTGTGGGGAAAGAGTCCTTAATTGAGTTACAGAATACTTTAATTACGACTGTTTCCCACATTCCTGCTCTTAACGCTTCACACACAATATAAGCCACCAAGGGAAAAAAAAACCCACCCAGTTCCAGCCCCAGAGTGCAGCTGCGAGGCAATCAGCATCAAGCACCCCTGCATCTGTGTACAAACAATCCCACAGCTGCTGGCATTGATACTGTATATGCAGAGAAGAGCACAGAAAGCCCAGGTTGACCCTAGGGTGCCAGTATCACCTTTAAGACCATGACCTATTCATCTGGTAGATATTTGTGACACCTATGAACGCTCTCCCTGTTTACAATTTTAAATGAGCTCTCATTTTACCACATTGTGTGCTCTTTGTATAAATGCTGTATAAATGTTTGTATCATTACAGAAAAGGATGGAAACCGAAATCATTAGGTGCCTGCTGTTGCACATGTCTAAAACATAAACTCCCACTTACCCTAAATATTCTATTCACATAAGTGTAATTTGGCACCTCTTTAAGGGCTAGTTACAAGAGAAGGAAGCAGTCTATCCACAAAAGGTTTGAAGCGTTCTCACTCTAACCGCTTAAAATAAAGTTTCCCTCTTTTTCCTCTTCAGTGGCTTTAACACTGGAAATCTTATCAACACTATTTAAAGTTATCATAAATATTCTGCATCAACTTCTTTAAGTTCTACATTGAAGCTATGTTATCCAACCTTAGATTTCATGGTTTTATCACTGCACCATTCTATAAAATGGAAATATTCTAGATGTAAATTTTATAATTTTCTACACATTTCCTCAAATAGTGGATTCCCAAATAAAATGTTCTTTACTTTAGGATGTAATTTAAAACTCTGTGGATTTGAACAAAGTTTGGGTGCACAGAAGTTTTGTACATACTGAGCCACTTCCAGGTCAGTGGAATTTAAGGTTTTAAGGTCTAGAATAATTTGTGCATGTATTGTTTCTCACCTGCAGCTCTACAAATGTAATGTAATGTAAATAGATTTAATTTTAGTAGAAGAACGCATGTGTTTGCAGTTGGTTTGGGGATATCTGTGTCTGTGTGGGGTGAATGTGTGTGAATGAAAATATGAGTGGGCTAGCATGAGTGAGTGGGCCCATTCCGAGAACAGCGTGACTGAGAGGGCCACTGTGGGATAGAGGAAAGATGGAGGATGACTTTATGACACTAAGGGGACAGGATCAGGAGCAGAAAAAGAGAGGGCTTGGTGGAGATGGAGGTGGTGTGGGGAGAGGGGCAGCCCTAGCTGTCAGCTCTGAGGGGCTGCTGGAAGACTCAGCGGGAGCCCAGCTTGGCCCCCGGGATGCCTTGTCACCACGGCGAGGCCCTGGAATGCACCAACACACAATGAGCTCCTGGGGCTCAGAGGGCACTCCGATTTGATAACCACATTAAAGTCCTAGCAACATCTGTTGGGGTGCAAGAGAAAGGCCTACTGGCAGGCTTTAACCCCCCGAAACTGGGATCATTAACCCTCAGCCCTG